>NW_027494649.1:0-271298 GCF_021521415.1 Bidens hawaiensis | reverse complement strand
TTTTCTTTGTTATATTTTTTTGTTTATTCTTGAGGTATCGAGTATACCCTCGACTAGGGTCTTAGCCTTTTAATATTAAATTAATATTTTATTCGGGCACTACCCCTACCTTGATTGGCTTATTATTTTCTAGACTCTCGGGCAGCACTTCGACGCTTGCACGTTTATCGAGAATCTTGATCACCACTTCTCTTCCATGCAAATCAATGCTCGACAGTCGTCAATCTTCTTTGGCACGTACTTCAAGTTGGACATCGGCTCGTCTCTTGGTAGCACGCACTTCCAGGCAATTTCGTCGGTGCGTGGCACGAACTTTGAGAAAACTTCATTTTTGGCACGGATTACGAGGGGGTTGGGGCACGCTTGTCGAAGTAGTGAGAGAGATGATTCTAGAGTGAGAGGTGTGAGCATGAATAAAGGGCTGATGGCCCTATTTATAGGCGCTGATCAGCTGACCCGTCGCGATAAGCAAAGGGTCTTGCCAAGGAGCCATCACGTATCGCAATGGGTTAACGGATCCTTTAATTATTATTTTATACCATTGCGATGCGCGATGGGAGTTTGGGAGGCCATCGCGTATCGCGACAAGCCTTGTCTCTTAACCTAGTAGGCGTGCCACGTGTGCCACGTGGCTGGATAACTTGTCATCGCTTGTCAGACCACGTCATCGCGATACGCGATGACGTTGTAGCTTTTAGGTATCGCGTATCTCGACACCGCCCATTCTTGGGTTTTGTAACATACCCTTCGCCATACGCGATGGGTTGTCTTTTGATCCATCGCGTATCGCGATGGGTCAAGAAATCAGATTTTTCCTTTTAAGTCCTTGAACTTTGAATACTTGTTAATTTTGATCCGTAATTTTCATGATGTTACAAGTATGTAGTATGTAATCGTGGTATGTGTATGTAAATGAACTAAATTCGTATTAATTAAAAGCAATGATTTTTCATTAACAAATGGTAAATGCAACTATATTTCCTCAACATCCATCAATTTTGATTTATAACCAGACAGATTAGCTTTTTCATCGTCTTATCAGTAGTAACATGAGCATCCGCAACAGCTTCCTCATTCTAATCATCATCCTCACCAGTAGCAGAAACCATCTGCCTCACCAGACTCACCAAATAAACTCCCACCACATCATTTGTAGGGTTGACCAACTCAAGTATGTTGAGTTAGTTCAAATCAGGCTCACCAAAGAAATCAACCTCGTCTGAACAGTAAAATTTCAAAAAATCGTCATATTTACTCCTAATTACTTTTCCCGCATCTCTATCTCATTCCCACATTGTGATAGTGACCGCATTTACTTGAACTTCATCTTTTACTTCATCATCATTACTCACATTCAAAGTCCCATTTTACTTTGACTAATTTTAGATTTCGTCTCTTAAGTTTCTTTGTTTTAGAATCTTCGATTTGTAAAGGTCGTTCTACGAATATGAGGTTTTCATTTATTTCGACATATTTCAAAGGCATTGACAAAGTTTCATCGGCTAAACATTTACGCATATTAGAGATGTGGAATACATCGTGTATCCTTTTCATTTCTTCGGGTAGTCGCAGACGGTAAGCGACAGTACCGATTCGCTCGAGTACTTCAAATGGTCCAAAAAAGTGTGGACTTAACTTTCCTTTCTTACCGAAACGAACAACACCCTTCCTAGTCGAAACTTTCAGTAAGACTCTATCGCCTATATTGAATTCTAACGGCCTATGACGGATATCGGCGTAACTCTTTTGTCGGTCTCGCGCCATCTTAAGTTGATCTCGAATTTGCAAAACATTGTCGATGGTTTCTTGGACTATCTCGGGTCTAGATAGTTTATTGTCTCCAGTTTCAGTCCTGCATACCAGCGTTCTACATTTTTGTCTGTATAACGCTTCGAACGGAGCAGTTTGAATACTTATGTGATAACTATTGTTATATGAAAATTTCATTAGGGTAAGATGACCATCCCAACTTCTGCCTAAGTCAATCACACAAGTGCGGAGCATATCTTCAAGCATTTGAATTTTCCTTTCGCTTTGCACATCGGTTTGAGGATGATAGGCAGTGCTAAGATTTAGTTGGGTTCCAAATGCTTGTTAAAAACATTTCCAGAAATGAGATGTAAAGCGACTGTCCCGATTAGAGATGATAGACAAAGGCACTCCATGCAATGCAACGATGTTGTTCACATAGATTCGTGCAAATCTATCCATGAAATAGGTGTCGTTGATAGGTATGAAATGTGCGGATTTGGTTAACCTATCGACGATGACCCAAATTGCATTATGCAGACAAGTGGTTTTCGGAAGTTTCGTGATGAAGTTCATGGTTATCATTTCCCACTTCCAAACAGGGAGTTCGGTTTGCTGAAGCAATCCTGAAGGCTTTTGATGTTCAGCCTTGACTTTCAAACACGTCAAACATTTTGCAACATGTAAAGCGATATCTTTCTTCATTCCATTCCACCAGTTGTTCGGCTTGAGATTTTGGTACATTTTGTCACTACCGGGGTGCATCGGGTACTTAGATTTATGTGCCTCGCTCATGATCTTTTCACGCAAGTCTCCAACGATCGGTACCCAAATCCTGTTTCCAAGTCTAAGTATACCATCGTCACCATTGACTAGCGAGTCAATGGTGCCGTTACGTTTTTTGTTAGAGATCTTGTTTTATTCGGTTGCTTGGATTTGGTATAATCGGATTTTTCCAACTAGATCTACTTGGTGTTCTAGTCATAATGCTCGCACTCTTTTTGGTTTCTAATATTCTTTATAACTCAAAGCGTCGTTGGCTTTACCTTCGTGATAAACGATTTCACAGTAGTAATCGTTCAATTTTCCATCCTTTTTGTTTGTCTCATGTTGAGCTCTTTTTGCTCGAAAATGTGTTTCAGAATTTTTTGATCAATGTACACAATGAATTTGACTCTATAGAGATAGTGCCTCCAAATGTTTAAGGCAAAGATTATGGCGCCTAACTCTAGATCGTGAGTTGTTTAGTTCTTTCCGTGCACTTTAAGTTGACGAGAGGCGTAAGCGATTACTTTCTTTCGTTGCAAGTACACAACCCAAACCGGAATGGGATGTGTCGCTAAAGACAACGAAATCCTCAGTACCTTCTGGCAAGGCCAGTATAGGTGCATTGGTGAATTTTTGTTTAAGTATATCAAACGCTTCTTGTTGTTTGGTTCCCCAATCATACTTGATATTCTTACGGGTTAACGAGGTTAAAGGAACGGAAATTCGGGAGAAATTTTCAATGAATCTATGATAATAGCCGGTCAAACCTAAGAAACTTCGGATCTCGTTTGGCGATTTTGGAATTTCCCACTTTGAGATGGCTTCAATCTTTGCAGGATTTACTTGAATTCCATTCACTTTTATGATGTGACCAAGAAATTGTACTTCGTGAAGCCAAAATTCGCATTTCGAGAACTTGGCGTACAACTTCTCGTTTCTAAGTAATTCAAGAAGGATTCTAAGATGTGTTTCATGATCTTCCTTTGACTTAGAATAAATAAGTATGTCGTCAATGAATACGATAACAAATTTATCTAATTAAGGTTACAGATTCGATTCATCATGTCCATAAAAGCGGCTGGGCATTAGTGAGACCAACTGGCATGACCGTGAACTCATAATGTCCAAATCTTGTTCTGAATGCGGTTTTTGAAATGTCCTCAAATTGTACTTTGAGTAGATGATAACCAGAACTAAGATCTATCTTAGAGAAGTAGCTAGCTCCTTGCAGTTGGTCAAACCGATAGTCGATACACATTCGCGTTGATCCATCCTTCTTCTTGACAAAGAGAATTGGCGCTCCCCATAGTGATGAACTTGGACGGATGAATCCTTTCTCGCGCAGTTCGTCAAATTGTTTCTTTATTTCCTTCATTTCGGTTGGAGCCAAGCAATACGGATCTTTGGCGATTGATGCGGTTCTAGGCATGAGGTCTATTCTAAACTCGACTTCTCGATCGGTAGGAATTCCCGGCAGCTCGTTGGGAAAGACGTCAGAAAATTCGGAGAAATAGGCATGTCTTTTATCTCCTTTGGTTTGGATTCTTTGGTGACGTAGGCCATGAATGCTAAACATCCTTAATTTAAACACTTGTTAGCCCTAATCCTGGAGATTATGCCAACTTGGCCAACATCTTTGTCCCCTTCAATTCTGATAGTTCGTCTATCAAGGGCTCGAAGTTCAATGGTTTTGCTATTGCAAATGATACAGGCATGATTATTGGATAACCAGTCCATACCAAGTACTATTTCAAAACCAGCAAGAGTCATGGGCAACAATTGGATGGGTATAACGTAACCAGCTAACAAGATTTTTCCGTTTTATAGGGCTTCGGAGATCTTAAAGGATCGTTTAATAGATTACAAAAGTTATAACATATAAAACTTAAATTGGCACCTGAATCGAATAAAATTCTAGCATACGTGTCGTTAACTAAGAACGTACTGGTGATGGTTTCCGACATGTCGGCCGCTTTCTTGGTGTCTAGAACGAAGACTCTTGTGTTGCCTTTCTTTGGCTCATTCTTTTAACCACTTCCACCTGCACCTCTAGCAACGGGTTTGTTCTTGGGGCACTCGAAACTAAGGTGTCCCATTTCCTTACAGTTGTAACAAGTCACGGACTTCTTCCAGCAGTCAGCCGTGGCGTGACCGGTTTTGTCAGACGAGTCACAAACAGTTGCAGATGAAGCGAAATGGCAACGACCCTTTGTAGTACTTCTTGAAAATCTTACATTGGGTGTAATTGGAGTTGGATCCAGCTTTTTGTAGTTCTACACCCTTGCCTTTGAATCGGGCACTTCCAATAATTCTGTGGTCATTTGATGGCACCACTTTCTTGTCTCCATCTTTATTACGGATTAATCCGTTCATCAGATAACCAGCTAACTCCATAGCAGAGTCAGCGGTTTGGAGTAAGTGAGGCCTTAATATGTCGCGAATTTCTCGCGGAAGTTCCCATATGTATCGGGTTACTTTGCTGGATTCAGGCATCACCGGCTAGGGCACGAGTCTACAGTACTCATGAAACTTGGTATTGTACTCATGAAGATTAGTTCCAACCACCTTGTGGTTAAGGAACTTGGATTGGTTTGATCAGTTTCATGCATCAGACAGAATTTCCCTAGAACCATCTCCTTGAATTCTTCCCACATCAGTTGATACAACGTTTGTCTTCCCTTTCTCATGATGAGAGTGTTCCACCATTACAGAGCTTCACCTTTGAACATTTGCGCCGTGTATTGTATCTTTTCTTGTTCAGCGCACTTGCTAATTATTACAAATGATTCCATTTCCTATAACCACCTTAGTGTTGCAATGGCGCCCTTGTCGCCATAGAATTCTTTATGACCAAATTTTTTGAAGTTCTTGAATGAATAACCCTCGAGTTTGAGTTTCTTGAATTTGCGATTAAAATCGCCACCAGCGTTTGATTCATCGACACTTTCTTCGGGATGAGATGGGTTAGGACGAGATCTGGATTTTATTGATTTCAAGAATGTTCGATATGAGTTTCCCAGGATTCAGATCTAATGTACGATTCAGCTCTTATGGATTTTGTTATCATTTCCTGTATTTGTTTCATGTATTGTTCGGGTATTCGTTGATCTTGTTCATTTTGAGCGTGGTTATCTTCCCCTTTTCGAGAAGCTTCCGCGTTATTGGTCCTTGGTTCGACATTCTAAAATAATTACATTCTTTTCTTAAAACACACGTTATCCATACTAGAATGATCATCGTTCTTATTTTTAAATACAACATAATGATTACATAAACAACAAACACTTGACCACCCCATCGTAGTTCCTAATCCTTCATGAACTTCTCAACCATCTTATTCATCTTAGTACATTTGTGAAGAAGCTTATCTCCCATCTTATTCTTTTTGCTTCCATCTTTAGCAGCCTTCTTCCTTATCTCATCAGTCTCATGCATAGCTCGATCGATCGATGTTCCTCTTGAGATTGTGGCATGATGTTTGGGTTCCATATTGTGGCGGTGGGTCACGGTAACCCATCATCAAAATGTTATAGTGATTCTTCGAATATGGCGACGAGGGTGCTTCAAATGGATGCTTTTGCAGATGCCTCTTGTTGACAAATATCATTAGCTTGTTTTGAGATCAAAGGAATTCTTCCTTAAAAAGTGGGAAATCTAGTGGAAACCTGATCTGAATCCCTTGAATACTTGCACATAGGGACCTTCAGGATTATAACACGGACTCATGTGGAAGAATGGGTGCATATATCCTTTATCTGGTGGGCAGTCACACTTGGAATTTGTAGATGGTTCCTCTCTTGGGGTGGTTACTATTTCACAGATTTCCTCATCAGGATCTTCCTCTTCTTATTCGGGTTCTTCCTCTTCTTCCGGGTCTTCCTCTTCTTCCATGGCATTTGCTGTATCAGTCACTAAAGGGTCTAGGTGGTACCTTTTGTACGGTTGAATGACTCTCAACTTTGGTCTTTGAGAAGGTCCATTATAGGAGTTACCATGAGAATTGGTGGGGTTGTAATAAGAGGTTTTAGTGTGCCATCTCCTTTGGTCGGAATAGCATTGCATCCAGTTAGATGAGTTGGATTATGGTTCAACCTTGATTTGTTTATTGGCTAGCATTTCATTGGATGGATGGTACGTCGGGATATTGGATGGATGATACATCAAAATGTTGGATGGATGATACATCGGGATATTGGACGGATGATACTCTGGGAGGTTTGACGGATGGTAACTTGAGGTTCTTGGGGGTTCGTACTCTTTCATCGCTGGATAATTCGATAGGTTGAGCGGTAGTGGTTGTGTTCCAGGAAAATATACCGGTGTGGGTCAGACATTTGGATGATCTTGGTTAAAGATGTTTTTATAGTAATCTTCACTCATGTTTTATTTTGGAATGGGTTCGGGGAATCCAGATCTCCTTGCGTAGTGCATAAACCCTACGATTACCTTCTTGAGTGACATTTATGGGTGGTTTAAATTGAGGGATAGAAAGGGTTATCAGTCTATCTTATCCCTAATTATATGAACACATGTTAATAATACTTAATCACCTGGATCGAAGCTTAGTTATTATTAATTAATACCTAATTTTCTAAGATCGATGGCTCTGATACCAACCTATCATACCCCCATCTAAGTCCTATGCGTGTGATCAATAGTCGGTAACCTTTTTGTAATTAAATCAGAGTTACGGGTTATTGCGGAAATAATTTTGTAGATTAATATAATAATATTTACATATCAAAAGACGGGATTATAAAATACCCGTTTAATGTTTATAAAATACTCATTGTTTATATAAACCACCATTCAAGTTAATAAATAACAAAATGATCTGAGCCATCAGATCACTTATTGGTGACTTCGATTCTTCAAGCGCATATCCTTCGATACTTGTAAAACAGTTTGAAAATACGTTAGCAACACATGCGGGTAAATAAACTGCCGCAAAAATATTTTATTTACTTAATTACCCTTCCTTCGAGACATAACCTAGGTCTCGGCGCATCGTGGCTTAGGAATAATCAAGTTAAAAACCAAAACACAGTTATAAACTTAAGCCTTACTCGAAATCGCTCAGCAAACAACGCAGCGTTCGAGATTACTTAGCTACCATCAGTATACACATGATTACACTCTCTCGGACATAACCTAAGTCCTGCCCATCGTGGCAGAGGCATATAACCAGGTGTGGCGCGGTGTGCCCACCATCTACCACATATGTAAGGATCCAAACAAACGTACACGAAAGCCTAAGGGCCATCGATTACTTTTGTTCATAATGTTTTAGAGACATGTAATCTCATGGAATCAATTTACTTTGACTCGATTAAACAAGTTATAATAGTTTGAGGCGTATTCACCTTTTCAAATCACCAGCTTCACTGCACTTATCGATTAGTCTGTCTTTAGCTATCTCGAACCTATAGTATGAGTATAACTTTTTGTTATCACTAGATCAATAATCTAGCTTTAGACCATTAATGTATTTTTGTATAATATTTACCTCGATTATATTTTCTTTTCGAACTTTTAGTTCAAAACATCTTTACTTTACTTTAAAAGTTCAAACCTTTAGTTTTTACTTGTTTACTTTTCTAAATATTAAGTTACTTCTTTTTGAAGAAACGTATACTTTATTTCTTTACTTATTTATTTAAGCAATTTAAATAATAACTTAAATAATATTAATAACAAAGAATTACTTTATATTCACGCTTCTTATTTATATTTTCTTTGTTATATTTTTTTGTTTATTCTCGAGGTATCGAGTATACCCTCGACTAGAGTCTAAGCCTTTTAATATTATATTAATATTTTATTCGGCCACTACCCCTACCTTGTTTGGCTTATTATTTTCTTGACTCTCGGGAAG
This sequence comes from Bidens hawaiensis, assembly GCF_021521415.1. Taxonomy (NCBI): domain Eukaryota; kingdom Viridiplantae; phylum Streptophyta; class Magnoliopsida; order Asterales; family Asteraceae; genus Bidens; species Bidens hawaiensis. The sequence goes on along the minus strand of NW_027494649.1, from coordinate 262,906 downwards.
CACTTCGACGCTTGCACGTTTATCGAGAATCTTGATCACCACATCTCTTCCATGCAAATCAATGCTTGCCAGTCGTCAATCTTCTTTGGCACGTACTTCAAAGTTGACATCGGCTTGTCTCTTGGTAGCACACACTTCGAGGCAATGTCGTCAGTGTGCGGCACGAACTTCAAGAAAACTTCGTTTTTGGCACGGATTACGAGGAGGGTCAGGGCACACTTGTCGAGGTAGTGAGAAAGATTATTCTAGAGTGAGAGTGAAAGGTGTGAGCATGAATGAAGGCTGATGACCCTATTTATAGGCACTGATCTACTAACCTGTCGCGATAAGCGATGGGTCTTGCCAAGGATCCATCACGTATCGCGATGGGTTAACGGATCCTTTGATTATTATTTTATACCATTGCGATGCGCGATGGGACTTTGGGAGGCCATCGCGTATCGCGACTAGCCTTGTCGCGGAACCTAGTAGGCTTGCCACGTGTGCCACGTGGCTGGACACGCAGCGCTACGTGAAGACACGTGGGGGGGCACGTGTCATCGCTTGTCAGACCACATCATCGCGATAAGCAATGACGTTGTGGCTTTGGGGTATCGCATATCTCGACACTGCCCATTCTTAGGATTCTTAACATACCCTTCGCGATACGCGATGGGTTGTCTTTTGATCCATCGCGTATCGCGATAGGTCAAGAAATCGGATTTTTCCTCTTAAGTCCTTGAACTTTGAATACTTGTTAATTTTGATCCGAAATTTTCATGATGTTACAAGTATGTAGTATGTTATCATGGTATGTATATGTAAATGAACTAAATTCGTATTAACAAAAAACATTGTTATTCATTAACAAAACGTAAATGCAACTATTTTTCCACTGCATCCATCAATTTTGATTTATAACCAGACAAATTAGCTTTTTCATCATCTTTACAGTAGTAACATGAGCATCTGCATCAGCTTACTCATTCTCATCATCGTCCACATCAGGAGCAGCAACCAATGGTCTCACCAAACTCACCAAATCAACTCCCACCACATCATTTGTAGGGTTGACCAACTCAAGTATGTTGAGTTGGTTCAAATCAGGCTCATCGAAGAAAGCAACCTCGTCTGAATGGTAGAATTTGAATGAATCGTCATATTTACTCATAATTACTTTTCTCGTATCTCTATCTTATTCCCACATTATGATAGTGACCGCATTTACTTAAACTTCATCTTTTACCTCATCATCATTACTCACATTGACGACAACCGGTAGTGGATCAGTTGCATAAGCTCTTGGAGGCTCTATATAGTAGTCGTACATCTGCCTCAAAACACTCTACGAGCACATTGCCATTACTTGTCTAAGATTCTTGCATGTTTTCTTTATCTAGTTGTTCAACATTTGAATGCTTACACATAAGACTTGTTATTACAGAGAAAGTATTTTTATAACAAAAATTTGTTTTGAAAGAAAGTTATGCAAATATTTATCGACTGAAATGTCATCATTTATAGCAATTAATCTTCCTTTCATATTCTATCAAAATTTAATGCGATTTTATTAAGCCATGAACTTGATTGGATGTGATCGTTCAAATTAATGCGCATACACAAAAGAATTAATTTTATTGACAAGATTTTCATATATGATAAAACGGGTGAAAACAAGAACCGGTGTAATTTTTTATAATGACAAGCGGTTTAAACCCGGTGTAAAAAATAGACATTATACATCGGTTTTCTAAATAGTGTAAAACATACAGATTAAAAACGGAATATATATAAATATTTTGTAAATTTGTTCCAATAAAGTTTTATGTTTTTATTTTAGCATATAACTTTCTACACCTTATATACCCCACACACGCCGCGAGTCATATTTATGTGCTTCCTTTCTTAATACCGTCAACGCCAGTCATCTTTAAAAAAGAAACGAAAAAAAATAGTCTCCAGAGAAAAAGATAAATTTATATAATTAATAAAAAGAAAAAAAGAAAAGAAATTGTTTTACACGACGGTCTTTCGTAAGCCATATGTGATGTGGGTCCCACTCGAATAGTAGCACAAGGCTTATCATATATTCTTGAATAAAATTATTCTAAATTACCATAACTAATTTAAATAAATAAAGAAAGAAAAGGGTTTGTTTAGCCGTCGTGTTTATTAATTGGCCATGAATGCTATGGTTTCCTTCACCACCACCACCATCTTCATCATCATCATCGTGTGTAACTGTCGACAATCTTCGTATGAATTAGCGTCTCTTCTTATCATGTTCTTCATTTCTTGTGTATTTATTTATTTATTATAGTCAATGTTCAACCGATGTGGCCTGGCTTAATCGGAGTCGTACACACGTCATATGTGGGTGTACTTTTGAATATTTATTATTTATTAATTAATTTTAATCGAATTTCTCGCATCTTTTTGAAATTTCAAATGTGTGTTGACGTGGATTTTATGAGAATAAAATAAACAAAAATGAAAATTTTAATTCGCGTAAGCTGGGTTTTTATTAATTAATTATGGGCGTTGGATAATTATCAGATAATTAATTAAATCAAAATTAAATTAATTTCTAGAGAGAGAAAGTGCGTGTGGTGTTTTTCTACATAGAGTGTGCCCGCCTCTCAACTTATCCCATATGTAATTTTGTATGTCGGTGTAGCGGAAATTACAATTATGCCCATCTTATATTTACACTTTAGTCCCTCCTCTATCTATATTCATACCTCTTGTCCCTCCTCCGTCTATATATACAATTCTGGTCCCTTCCAAGTTCAATCTCTAACAGGAGAAACTATATCAATTGATGTGTAAAACGAGGTCTATAAAAACATAACCTAACCTAGACACGTTAGTTTTAAATTTATAAATCTAGACTCTCCTAATACTAAACCACTAGACATGCAAGTGTATCTATCGACTATAGTAAAGCCTAATGAAGTCCGGATATCGAACCCAAAGGACACTAGCGACACCTAAACTAGACTCTGACTAATAACTTAAATAAATAGATTTAATTGATTTTTAGTGTTTTTTAATTATTAATATAAACTAAGTAATACTTAAACTAAAACTGACATGAAAACTAGACACAAACAGATTGGGTTAGAACTCAAATAGCGAAAACAACTACCTAGGCAAGGAATCCTACTAGTCAACTCGTAAACTCTCGGAATTGGATTTATGATTGGTACCGGATTCTAAAAATATGAAACTTAAGGGATAACTCAAGTATGCTAAATCACCTCCCAGTCTCACCAAAAATACCTAAGAACCCTAAATTTCATGTAAAGCTCAACGGTTTAATGGTCCAGATCACCTCCTGGTCTCACCTTACCTAACTATGCTAAGGTACCCAAAGATTAAATTACCTCCCGATCTCTTTAATCACAAAACTCCCTAAGGCGTAAAGGGGTATTCTTATTAAATTTGGTTATAATTCAGATGTGTAAGAATCTAAAGAAGTCTAGGGTAACTCACTCCCGTGCAATCACTACCCAAACCCGCAAAAGATCAAAACAGGCGATACTTAATTACCTCCCAGTCTATTAAGTGGCAGAATATAAGGTATCTCTAAACTTTCAATTACCGTTCTTATGGAATGCGTTAAGAATACACTACTTGTGAACTCAGTGTAAACAACCTAATATGCATCCATACAGGTAAGACATTCACAAAGACGCATATGGAAAGATAAATTTATCATAAATTAATACCAAATATGTATATGCATCACAACCAAATGAAATAAAAACTCTACCAAAGCATGAACCAATCAATAATAATCAAAAACCAAAAATAAAACAAGGCTAAAAAGTATTCATCCAACCCAGGCAGTATAACAGTTTAGCCGCTCATAATAATTAACGAAACAAAGAAAAAATAACTGTTACGGTTTATCGTAAAGAAATAATAATAAATAAGTTAGTAGCCTACTTGCTTTATTAGTTAACCTACTTGTATGATAGCTTATCTTCCTTTTCGAATCTGACTTTCTTGAGCAACCAACTTGCTTGCTTCAATATAATTGTTTCTTTGAGTTTTCTTATCTATGGAACTCACAAAAGTAGCCATCTATAAGGGTGGCTCTCCTTTTACATCGTGACCTCTCATTAGGATTTTAATAAATTATAACATCGTAAAAATTTCTGATCAAAATTAACAAGTATTCAAAGTTATAGGACTTTAAATGAAAAATCTAATTTCTTGACCCATAGCAATACGCGATGGATCAAAAGACAACCCATCGCGTATCACGAAGGGTATGTTACAAAACCCAAGAATGAGCGGTGGCGAGATAAGCGATACCTCAAAAACCCACTCGTCATCGCGTATCGTGATGACGAGGACAAACAGCTATGACACATGTTCCGCCAGGTGTCCCAACGTGGAACTGCGTGTCCAGCCACGTGGCACACGTGGCACGCCTACTAGGTTTCGCGAAAAGCCTAGTAGCGATGCGCGATGACCTCCAGGTAGGCCCATTGCGTATGGTGATCCAATAAAATAATATTAAAGGATCCGTTAACCCATTGCTATACGCGATGAATCCTTTGCAAGACCCATCGCGTGATCTGCCCCTATAAATAGGGTCATCATCCCTCATTCACACTTACACCTCTCAAGTTATATCCCTCTCTCCCCAAAATCTCACTCTCACTCTACCTCGATAAGAATGCCTCGAACCTCCTCGTAATCCGTACCCAAAATCGACATTTCCTCGAAGTTCGTGCCACACACCGATGATGTTGCCTTGACGTATGTGCCATCAAGAGACGACATGACGCCCGCCTCGAGGTGCATGCCAACGAAGCCCGATGACCGATGTGCATTGATCCGCGTCCCAAGGGGTGTTGATCAAGATTCTCTAAAAACATGCAAGCGTCAAAGTGCTGCCCGAGAGTCTAGAAAAAAATAAGCCAATAAGGTAGGGGTAATTCCCGAATAAAATATTAATATCACTACGTGAAAATTGACCTTCGGCCACACGAAAAGAGTGTGGTCGTAGGCCATTAGCCACACACATTTTGTTTTGGTCATATGTAGCCAAAGGTCGCGACACCGTGCGTATGATATGGCCACACACAGTTTTTAGTGGCCTTATGTGGTAATAAGTGTGGCAAAAGGGTACATGCATTAGTTGTTGGCCATCAAGAAGCCTCTCCAATAAGTGTGGCTAAACGGTAGAAAATGGTCACATGAAAATTTACTAAGAGTGACCATTGCACGTATATAGCCACAAGAATTCATTTTTCAGTCACATAATTTTTATATTATTGTGGCCAATAGGGTTGTGTTAAGCTTGCATTGTGACCTATAACGTGTGGATATAGCAAAGAAATGGCCACTTAAATTTAATAATCTAGTGGCTAAGTATATGATATAGACACTGATTGTTACATCAAAAGTGGCTAAATATGTTTACTTGCCACTCAAACACACCTTTGTAGATTATAGTGTGGCCATTGTCTTACCGTTTGTCACACATAATGCTTTTCGTAATTTAAAGTGTGGCTATTGTAAAACTTTTCGTCACACATAGTGAGGTATCTGTGGCTAATCATATCATATAGACACATGAGGTTATTGTGAATGTGGCTAAATATGTTTACTTGCCCCTCAAACACTTCTTTGTAGATTATAGTGCGGCCATTGTCTTACCGTTTGTCACACATAATGCTTTTCATAATTTAAAGTATGGCTATTGTCAAACTTTTCGTCAAACATAGTGAGGTGTTGTGTGGCTAATCATATCTTATAGACACTGGAGGTTATTGTGAATGTGGCTAAAAATGTGAAGTTGCCACTCAAAAACTCTTTTGTAGTTTGTGGTGTGGCCATTGTCTTACCGTTTGTCACACATAATGTTTTTCGTAATTTAAAGTGTGGCTATTGTCAAACTTTTCGTCACACATAGTGAGGTACTGTGTGGCTAATCATATCTTATAGACACTGGAGGTTATTATGAATGTGGCTAAAAATGTGAAGTTGCCACTCAAAAACTCTTTTGTAGTTTGAGGTGTGGCCATTGTCTTACCGTTTGTCACACATAATAATTTAAAGTGTGGCTATTGTCAAACTTTTCGTCACACAAAAATGTTTATGTTTATGTCTTACCGTTTGTCACACAGAATATGAAAAACAAATATGTATAATTAATGTCGTATTTTGTAATTGAATAGAACAAAATAGTAGGCCTGCAGACGAACCGAACGTTCGTTTAACTGTTTGTGAACCTTTCGGCTGGAAGTTCGTTTATGTTCGTTTATCTTTGTTCAATTACGTTAGTTTAGATTATAAACAAACGAACATAAACGAACACAAGTGTTCATTTTTTAAACTAAATGAAAATGAACATAGATATTTGTTCGGTTAAGTTAAAAGGGAACAAACCTCCTGGTCACATAAGATTAGGTGTTCTGGCCAAGCAACAAAAGTACCACGTGCGTTGCCAACAGTCACAATCTCACCTGCCTCACAAGGAATAATTTCTTGTTCCTTTATGACTTCATCAATACTAACTTTATAGCAACCCTCCGGGATTGCTTTTTCATGCAACTGTTGTGGAACCGGTGACCGATGAACTTTACCATTTTCCACCTTGTTACGCTTGTCATGCACACACAAACGACACTCATACAACTATAATAAAGCATGTGAAATTAAGATGGCTTACTTGAAGTCAACAGTATTTCGCGTATGACATACCTTTATGACAGCAGGTGGGGAAGCTTCATCCGTAGATACATCAACTTTTTTTTGCGGCTTCTCCATTTTACCTAAAAACCATTCAATGAATCAATCAACAATTAAAGGAAAAACTGAAATTGCCAAATACTTACTGATGGTTTATTCGAGCCGTTACTATCCGGAGTGTGGTGTAGTTGTGTTGATGCTTGGTCAACATTGTTCTCTACAGTCTTCATTGGTAATATAAAAGAAATTGGAATTGTTAGACTTATTAGGTTATAAAATATAAAAACTGAAATTGCCAAATACTTACTAATATCGCGCTATGGGGATCGACTACCGTTTGGTCAACACTTTTTTCCACAGACTTGGCCTGCAATTCGGTAATAGAATATGAGCACACTCACATTGGAAACGAATTATAAAAAGTACTGAAATTGTTAAATACTTACTGATGTCGCGATATGGGGAGTGGGTACCGTTTCGACAACTATTTTATCCGCAGAGTTGGCTTACAATTAACTTATGCAAAATCAGCACACTCACATGGAAAGTTAATTATTAAAACAAATCAGTCAAACTGTCAAATGCTTACATGAGAAGCGGATTCTTGTTGCACAGCCTCACTTGAGGTTAAGATGTTTCCCACAGAACTGGCCTACAAATCAATTTATTAGGTTATGGAAAATGAAAAATCACATGGAAAGTTGTAATAAACAAAGAAACTGTCAGATACTTACTGGTGCTGGCATTTTATTATGGGTCACAGCACTAGTACTTTGGTTAGAACCAACCTGGTTGGGAACAAGATTTACCTACAAATTGTGACAAAAACAGTGCCAATTATGTATGTCGAATGCATTAATTAATATGTAGCATACGTCACTTACTTGACTTGCTGACATTTCCGGCAACAATCCTTCGAGATGTCTGAACCTGGCCTCAAATGCTAACCGTTCCTTCTCACGGCTTGCTAGCATAGCATTTGTGGATTAAAGTAGAGACGTCAACCTGTTCACCACTACATCTCTCTGCACCGCCTCATACTCAAGTTGGGCAATCCGTTGCTTAAACGAGCCTTTTACCCGACTCACACCCCAATATTTACCTGTTGTCAATCCGTACCCAATCCCTTTTAAAAACCCACCTTTCTCTTTGCCAAGCACTAAGGTGACGGCATCTGTGCAAGGTTCAAGTGCCAGGGCTCCGGAGGCGATATGCTCCTTATGCTGAACCTGCAAGAAAACAAATATTCTAATACACTTGTAACACGCTTATGTATCCACATCAAGTGTTGAGACAAGCTATACAGACTCTAATTTTTTTTACACCAATATAAGGCAATGAATTGACTTTAACATGATTTAAAAAGTTTAATACTAAAACAAACTAATTTGGTTGCCACGCCTTCGACAACAGCATTCTTGTATGCACCATCTTTGTCCTCCCTTCCTTTCATCCACATTAATGCACGGCCGGGGATCTCATCTGGTTTAATTTCCTTCCTTTTGACCTTGTAAAATATTCAAGAGAATGCAGCTGACGGTCATGCGTTAGACAAATCATTGAACTAGAGAGAAAGCAGCTGACGGTGATTACCAGTTTCTCTCGAAGGTAGGTATAACCCCCTCGTCCCATGTGATGATCAAAAACATTCTTTGCTCGAGCTCCCTTTGATGAAGCCGATTTTTTCTTCAACCACAAATTATAATCCTTTCATTATATTTAAACAAAAAACATAAACCATATATAGTCGATCAATCAACGTTTGCAGAGTAGAGGATTTATACCAGAAACTGCTCTGATTGTGTGTACTCAACGAAGCGATCCCAGTCTTCTTGCCTGATCATCGTCCTGTGTCCCTTGGGTATTTCCTTCAGCTTCAGAGGTTTACCGATATTCGGCATAATGTATTTGGCATACATTTTTCTTCTGAAATCCCGAAGAAGGTGTCCGAGCCGATTCATCATAGAAGGCCTGTGAGACGCCTCAATCTCAAAATATTTCTGCATAATATAATACAATAAAGGTAAATTACTTCTCAAAATATAAAATGCACAAATAAAAATTAAGAATAACCGTTATTTGTTCCCACAGTTTATCTCTAAGCTCCTTTGTGACCTCCCTCCAACATAAATGTCTCAAGCCAACTATTTCCCTTACAACATCCCCTAAAAAACTTGAAAACTTTGATCTGTTTTGGCCAGTGAACCTACCCATATTATCAAACTCCACTGCAAGTTTGACACCTCCAGAGTTTGCATAATCGGTACGTAGCTTAGGTAACCTTGTCAACCCCCTTGTAGGTTTTTTCGTAGTAGCAAAATTGTTGATGGGTTCGATAGCCATCGTCCCTATATCATCGTCTGCTTGACCGTCGTCGTCGTTGGCTTCCTCGCTGGAGCAGCCTTTAGTGTCGTCTGATTGAGCGTCGTCGACGTCGTTGGCTTCCTCATCGGAGTATAAAACATGTTCTTGTTTGATTGTTTCATCTATAAGCTTCATCGTCGTGCTGATTTGTGGAGTGGAAAATTTTTAATAATTTGGAGTGTAATTTGATATTTGGAATGTTAAATGTAATTTGGAGTTTTTGAATATTTGGAGCTAATATTTTGGAGCTTTTTGAGTTTTGCCTCCCTTTTAATTAAGAACCAATAGATTATTGGCATAGTTTTTACGGCAGAGAACCTGTGGCTGAAAATAGACACTTTGACAGAAGATGGTTGGATAAGCGTGTTACTTGCGTATTAGGATATTTATATATTATTAAATAGACACTTTGACAGAAGATGGTTGGATAAGCGTGTTACTTGCGTATTAGGATATTTATATATTTTTTGTACATTAGCGTGTTACAATCGTAATAGTGTTTTTTAACAAAGTGTTTTTTGTTTTATTTTTAGATTTAACCAAGTGTTTTTAGTTTTCTCGATTTGTTTTAAGATACTCCATAATTACCATTCATTAAAAGTTTTCATACAAAAGGCACCATTAAAACAATAAACTAAAATATGTAACCAACCAACATTCAAAACAATATGTTACAAGAAACTATAAAAATAAAGCATTAAAAAGTTAACTAAAATAGGTATCAATACAACCATCTAAACATGAAAATAACAGATGTTCCAAAAATCACAAATGTCACCAAATCACAAATGTTTCCCAAAGTCACCAATCACAAATGTTCCAAAAATCACCAAACACAACGCGCATTCTTGCACTAATCAACTTTTGAAACTAACAAAGTACATTCATTGAAAGCTAACCAACCAACATTCAACACAATAAACTAAAAAGTGTATCAATACAACCATACAAATATTACCAAATCAAAAATGTTCCAAAATTCACCAAACACATCACCAAATATTTCCAAATGTTCCAAACATCACCAAATCACTAATCAACTTTTGAAACTAACAAACTACCTTCGTTGAAGTCATATTCAAATCTGCACTTATCATCGATCTGTAAATCATTTTCCTCCTTGAAAATTTTCAATTTTTGTAAAGAATATCTGAATTTCAGCTTCGACAATTTACCATGGAGTTTCATTTTTTTACGACCTTCGGGATTGACTAAAGTGATTAGCATTCCATCATAGGCATCAATCTTGGTAGCAATGTGACCCGGAAGACGCTGTGAAAAGAAAATTTCAAATATACGTGTAAATAAAAAAGAAATTTAAAAATTCAATTTACCAATTTCTTTGTGACGTCCATGTGGAAGACGATTTTAGAGTCATCATTTTGCTCATCAAGATGAATTGGGTTTTGGGAGGAACTACCTTGATTGCTTAATTGGTAGTTGAGAAATAGCTGATTCGGATCAGGAAGGATACATTCTATGCCATCTTCATGAAAGACATTAATATGAAATGCGTTATCTGATATGATTTCAAACACAACAAACGAACCACCTTTCAAGTTGGTTTGTTTAAAAACCTCAATCCATCCATCCTCTAGCCTATAACCCATTCCATCCCAGTGACATGAAACGTTAACCAACACTCTATCTGGAGCAATAAGCTCGAAAAGCAAATTCATCCAATTTTCACCAAATTCTTGAATCACGTACCACTCAGGGAAATCCTGTTAAAACATGTTAATTAAAAGACATTTGAATTTGAAAACAATCATTAAAAACAGAAATTAAAACTTACTAAGTAATGGACGTGTCGGTTTCTGACTGGAATACATATCATAGTACCGGATTGATCATTTACGTTTCTTTTGAAAGTAAACATGTTCAACATAGATGTTGACTTAACCTCAAAAACAACATATGTTCCAGCTTCTATACAACATTCTCTGATTAATTCAGTCTAACCGGTTCCAAAATAAAAGTCATCAAGTACTTTGATTATAACAACAGAAAACGTCCTACCACTTTGATCATAAATCAAACAACAGCCGGTATTCGATTTCATGTCAACAAACATTGGTTGAACAGCTTTAGGAATGAGCTATAAGTAACACAAAAAATGTTCTTAGAATGTATATGTTGCAAAACTGTAAAATGTTTCATAAAAACAAATTAACCAGATAACATTAACATACCATCCTACTCATGGAATCGCTGTCGATATCTACCAGGAACTTAACTCCATTATTGAGACGTGGCATTTTTATGTTCTTACGAATTACAGTAAATACGAATTACATTAGAGCGAAGTAGAAGTCGATTTAGGGTTTTGAAGTTAAAAGGGGTTTGACTTTTGGTTTTATTTATTTCTACACATTTAATTATATATATATTTTGGTTATTGTTTTATAAATTTTTAAAAATAGTATAAAAACATTTACTTTTAGTTTTTTTTTACTAACATTCTGGTATTAAATTTCGTTAAAAGTTGAGTTCGTTTAATAAATCGTATTTTTTAAATAAATTAATTTTTTTTCCATTAGTGAAGTATTATCTTAACCATTAGTAAGATTTTCTGGATAAGATTTACAACTTCGTAATAGAGAAGCTCATAACATTCTAGTGTTATCATTATCATATGGTTATCATCATCACCATATGTGTTATGATGATGATCAATATCATAAAGTTATCATGGTTATCATGTATTATAGTGGTTATCATCATCATAATCATCGATCACCGTCACCATGAAACGGCATCATCATCAGACGTGCGGGTAATCAACGTGGTCATTGTATAGGCTATCGTAGTCGGTGTTGATCATACTGGTAACATATATCTCGCTATAAGTGTCGTCATCATCGTCCCACATCATCATCATCATCAGCATCATCATCATCATCATCATCCGATTGCCATGTACGGGATGTAGTCAGCATCGTATGGGTTATCGTAAACAAAACGCCCAATATTAGCGATCACTGTCGGCACCATCTTATGAATTGTTGTCGTCATCAAACGACTTCATCAGTCGTACATGCTACCATCAGTATGACCATCGTATACGTTATCATGGTCGTCGTCGATCATACGGGTTACATGTCATTAAACATCGGTGTCACCATCATTATCAACATATATATATATATATATATATGAGTGTGTGTGTGTGTGTGCGCCTGTGTGGCGTATTGTCATATATGTACATATAATTGGTCATCACCATATATATTTGTGATCATCATCATAGACGTTATGCTCGTCGTACGAGCTACAGTCGCCATCGTATGGGTTGGCGTACGCACACCGTACCATACAGGTTAGCAACATCAATATGATAACCACCACCAACCCAGGTTGTTTTATTAGCATCGTCTCGTCATAATTGGGCCAATCATAATGGTCATCATACGGGATAGCACCGTCATCGTCTCATGTATTACATATCCGCAATCATACTACACACCACCTACTACCACCATCCACCGCCCACATTCGCCACAATGACCTCCAGCACCAACCACTAACCACACTCCACCACCACCCACCACAACCACCCACCACACTATCACCAACCACTAATATTATATAAAAATATATATACATTTATTTATACCCATCCACCACCAACACCCACTACCCACCACCACCACCACCCACCCACCACCACCGAACTCTGCCACCAACACCCACCCACCACCACCACAACCGACCTCCGCCACCACCACCCACTGCCCACCACCACCACACATCCGCCACCACGAACCACCACACCTCCGCCACCGTCCACCACCATCTAATATTATATATATATATATATATATATATATATATATATATATATATATATATATATATATATATATATATATATATATATTTCTAATATACAATTCAAACTGTACGATTAAAATTTAAAAGCACGCGCCTTTTTGCTACCATACAATACTAACCGTACGATTAACTCATCTATTCTGGAACGGCGATAATTATTCCCAAAATTCAACCTCGTAAGTCAATATTCCTAAAAACCGTCGACGATTTGTTTCTACTGTGAAGCACAAGCACATGTACAAGCACAAGCACACGCCCAAGTGTTTTAATTATTCTAGAACGGAACCAAAATGAAGAACCCTAACTCATCTACTTCCGGAATGGAACCAAGGACGAAGCAAAAGCACGATAGGTCTCAGAATAAAGATGGAACAGGTGTTAATTTATGATTTTTTTAGCATTTTAGGTTTACTTAATCTTAAAATGTAAGCATTTGTTTGAATGTATTAAAGCGTTTGATAAGCGTGTTGTTGTAATACATATCTTTGTTTTTTTAAATCTATGTATAATATTAAAGCATGTTATAAGTGTATGATTAGCGTGTTATGGCTTTGGTATGAGAATTTATCATTGTGATGTTTGATAAGAGTTTTCTGTTTCCTTGTGATTCGTGTTGTTATCCCCTACCCCCGTGTTTTATTGTATGTATGTGATTCAGTTGTCGAAAATAACAAGACTGATAAAAGGAAGACTAAAAAAGTTGCTCCGGTGGGGATAACAAAACATGTTGTGGAAGCAGACTCTGATTCAGACCTTGACACAAAAATCGACAGGTTGTTGTCAAAGCGGAAACAGGTGGAACACAGCACCTCTGGTCTAGACTTTCAGCCTCCGAAAAAGAAAGCCATTAAATAAAAGAAGCCAGTCGAGATGGGAAAACCTTTTGTTGAATTTGTAGACAAAAAATTGAAGAATAGGTGTGCACCTTGTAATATTGTTGATGCAGTGAAGGCAATGACCACTGCCAAAAAACTTGTGTGGAAGAAATGGGTTTCGGGTCAATGTTAAGACTTCAAGTAACCCAAACTCCAACAACTTAGGGATATTTGTTGCCCATGAACTATAATAACCGTTTAAATAAAGTGAACATTGGGAGCGGTGTTATTAAGATAACACCACAAAAAGTACATGAAGTGTTGGGGATACCAATTGGTAAGATTCCTGTTTTAGACAAGAGTAGACCAAGATTGGGGGAAGATGTTACTACAGATTTGTTCAAAAATCAATTCCCGACAAATTCAAGAATAAGTATAAAGCATGTGAAAGACAAACTGGCCGCGGATCAAGGAGTTGGTGAACTGTTTAAGATTAATTTACTTGTGTTGTTCAACACCTGTATAGGATTTGTGACAAAATCAACAACAGTCAGTCAACAATTCATCTCCGCAATTGATAAAACCTCGGATATTCCAAATATGGACTGGTGCAGCTATGTTATTGAAAACTTGAAAATGATAAAGGAAGAATGGAGAGGTATCAACGATCAATACAACGGTCCGATCACCTTCCTTGTGATGCTTTACACACATGAATACCAGAAAAAATATGGTCCATTTGGGACTCCCGTCACAATGCCTGCAGTCAACTACATAACGACAACTACTCTTAATAAGATGGAAAAATACTTGGAGAATAATGGTCCTTCCTTAGAAGAAGATGCTACTGAGGTTGCTGCTGTGACGTTTAGTGTTGACGGGAAAGGGATTGATGTTGTTTCTGCTGCTCCTACTATTGTGACCGTTAGTGCTGCCGGGAAGGGACTTGATGAGACTGCTGATGCTGCTGTTGCCGATACTGCTGTTGTGACAGTTAGTGCTTTTGGGAAGAGACTTGATGAGACTGCGGCTGCTGCTGCTGCTGTGACGGTTAGTGCTGCCGGTAAGCTTGGAGTTGAAGAAAACACTGCAGCTAAGGAGATCAAAGAACATGGTATTAAACTTGTTATTTTCTTCTAAAAAACTCTCATATCTCTGATCTCTGCATGCATTTTATGTAATACAACATTATATGTAATTAAAAAATAGATGGTCAAAGTGCATCTGAAACAGATAATGCCGATCAAATAGTTGAATATGATTTGGATGATTATGTAAGCGATTATTCACCTTTAAGTTTGCAAATGCCTATCGTGCTTGTTGACTATTATTTAACTCCATTACAACTGGCTGGGATAAATTGAAAATGTTTTTGAATTAACAATAACTATATTTTCCTTTTACATTCTTGGAATAAGGTAATGGATAACAAGTTGAAGAAATTTGATAAAATTTGCTCCGAGATCAACCAGTTGGTCCGTCAAGGAAAGGATAGACATCCATCAAATGAGAATATCTTTGCTAGATGTTGTGAATGGGAAAACAGATTCACTAATAATGTGGTCCCTAAGACACAAGATTCAGTTGTTGGTGTTGGTGGTCCAGTGGCTGCTCTAAAAGGTATTTGGGCTAAATTAATTATTAGTATAATTAAAACGCTCTTAAAACACTTATGCTGTTATTTTAAACTTATTAAATCTGTGTGATGCAGTTGATTCAGATGTTGGTGTTGGTGGTCCAGTGGCTGCTCAAAAAGGTATATCATATATGTACCAGCTTAATTATATACCAGCTTAATTATAATCACATTTGAACATATTACATCTTTGGCTGTCGCAAAAAATGATGCAGGTCAAGAAAACAATGTCTCGTGCGCAGATATTGATGAAGTTGTTAACACAGTGGTTGCGTGGGCAAAAGAATGTATTTAATTATAAATAAAAACCAAAAGGGGTTGAAGGTATTTAATTATAGTTACAGTTATTTTCAGTCATTTAATGTGAGTTGTTTTATGTTTAACAGTTGACACCGGATTGTCAACAAGTGATAGCCTCATTACACTGAATTTTCCATATCTTCTGAGAGAGGTTGACGTATCCGCTAGTGTCACAGAAGATGAAGAAATAATTTCATAGTATATATTTTTTTGTCTTGGAGACATTTGGGAGGAGGTCTACCAGTCCACTCACACAGACTCGTTCAATGTGGTCTTTGAAAGCTTCTGTCCTGGCGTTTATATAGCCACCAATGCAATGGATGCATTCAGTGAAGTAATGAACTATGAAGAAAAGAAAAAATCTGCAGCATCACCGTTCAGATTCTTTGCTTCAAGCACTGTGTTGGTACAAATTAATCTATTTTGTTTGTATTATTAGAAAACACACAATAAACGCTTTAATCATCTGCATTTTAATTATTATACAGACAAGTGACCATTATGCTGAGTCAATGGGTTTCACAGACAAAGAAAGACTGGATGTGTTGAAAGACAACATCGAAACAGATATGGCAAAGAGTGGAATTCTATCACTCAAGGAGGTTGCTATAGTGCTCGTGCCAATTCTACAAAACGATCATTTCTTTGTGGTTACCTTCAATCTTCAAACAGGAGTGATAGAATTACTTGACAACAGTGCAAATCAAGAAATACCAACCAATGCAAAGTTTAAAAGCTTAGAATACAAATCAAAAGCAATTAGAGAGAATTTGGAACAAAGATACGGAAAGACTCCTGATATACTGGTAAACATATATACCTTTAACCCAAAAAACATACTTAAATTGCTTAAATTGCTTAAATTTAAAATACTTAAATTGCTTTGTATTTTGTTTAGAGAAACATCTTTTGCAAGTATCTTAAAACAATCAAACACCCCATTACTCAGCAAATCCAAGTAGCAACAATCAATATATTGAAAATGACATGGAGAACAACAAGTAATGGAATAGATTGTGGTATTTTTGCTATGAGACACATGGAGACATATGATGGGAAGAGACCATGGGAGTGTAATTTCAAAAAGGAAGGCGATAAACAACAAAGATAGCTAAAATGGTTGAGGTCAAAGTATTTGTGCAAAATCCTTCTCTCGGATATAAACCAAAAGAGAAATACTCTTATCAAGAAAGCACTGCTATTCCATGAAAATAACGACACTCGTTTAACTGGAGAAGAGTTGATTGCTGAACTTAAGATAAGGCAACAAAAAATTTGAATGATTTCAAAACTGACTGCAATGTACTTTAAGATACTTGTTATGGAGATCTCTAGTCTTCTGTTAATAGTTTGTAATGCACTTTAAGATAATAGTTACATGTTGAATCAATGTTTTAACACAAACATAAAAATTTTATTATTACCAAAACACACCATCACAAACATACAACTTTTATTACTACTAATCTCTGGGTGACACACATAAAAACACACCATCACTAAATCATAAACACTCATGAAACACCATCACATACTAATCTCTGAGTGACATAAAAAACTTCAACTTCAATTCCATTGAGCAATTCAGTTCAAGAATTGCCTTGCCCAAAAGTTTTAACTCGTCAGCTCTCTCTATCCTACATTAACCATAAACAAAACAGCAAGATCTCGGATAGTACTAGCGGGCATTCGAGTAAGAACTTTTGCAATGAATCCCTGGCATCCAAGCTGTTGCTAGTCTTTACAAATTCTTCAGTAAGAGTTTCCCGACAAGCTTTATCTATCTCGATTTGAGCCTCAATATGTCTTCTGAGGGCAGCCTTGTAGGATCTGGATGATGATGATGATGATGATGACGAGCAATCCATTATTAACTAAAAATAATAATTTAAAATTATGTAGGTATTTGAGTTTCATAAATGTGGTGTAGGTATATATAACCAAAAGGCTCACAGACAAAACAAAAGGGTGTCCCATGCTTGGGAAACGCAACCGGACGAATAGTAACTCTTTAATAAAAAAAACAAAAGGGTGTTCCACGCTTGGGAAATGCAACCGGACAAATAGTAACTCTGTAATATAAAAACAAAAGGGTGTCCCACACTTGGGAAACGCACAAACTTGTCTCATGTGTTTTTGATTAATCTAGAGATTACTTGCATTTATATCACATGTCAGAATTAATTGATCATAATTATACTCACCTATCAAAAATGTCGGGAAAAATATTATGGTAATGATAGCCTACATTAAAGTTAAGTTATATCTTACTAGATCTTACTATATCTTACTACAAATCAAACTTACTAACTTACTGATTACTCAATCACACTAACAGTTTCAAAAAGATAATAAAAATGAATTCTTCTGACAAAACCGTGAAGAACATAGTGAAAGCAAGGATGAATCTTGAGAAAGAGAAAGACGACACTTTTTTGAAGACAGCCGAAGAGATTAGGGCTAGACTCGCATTTGAAAAATCAAAGACCTTCGACTCATGTAAACTCATGTTGTTTGAAGCAGACAATGAGTTTAAGGCAATGGCTGTTGATTATCAGAAACAACAGTCTGAATGCTACTACTCAATGTGTGAGACTCTGGTTGACACCATAACTTCGGTGTCAACCAACATGAGTTTTAAGGAGATGGTGGCGGAGACTGTAGATAAGGCGGAGTGATGGTGATGTTAGCTTCTCTCTTTTTGGTTTTTTTGTGATGCATTGTAAATATATGTATTGTAATTAATGGTACTTTTTGTGATGCATCTTTTGATGAATGGTAAATATGGATTAATGGTTCTCATCTTTCTTTGTTAAAAATGCGTGTAATCAATTAGCTTAAAATATGTTATATATTTGTTCAAAAGAGTCTATTACGCTTGCAACACGCTACTGTACATAGACATAAATAAATATCCTAAAACGCTAGTAACACGCATGTGTACAACAACTCCTTTCTAAACCCTCCTATATATATATACTTATATATCTAGTTTTGTTTTCAATAAAAACTCCTTTTTCACCATGGAAGAAACCTCATCGCGGATCACAACATCCAGTAACAATCGATCTCAGGTTCATTGTTTTTGTGGTCAAGAAGCCATTCTAAGAACATCAAGGACCACCAAAAATCCAGGTCGGAGGTTCTACAATTGTGCATCTCAGGTTAGTGAAATTGCAAATAAAGTTGGAATTCATCTACAATTGTTGACCCTAAACTCTATATTTTTTAACTTAGGGCAAAAAATGTGATTTCTTTACATGGTCTGAATGTGTTTCGTCCACAAGATCTGATGTGTGCACAAGATGTACAGACATAATTCCTATCATGATAAGGGCAAATAAATCATTAGAGGATCAACTTGCAAGGAGTGTAGCTTCACTGATTGAATCAGAAAAAAAAAAGTGAAGATATTGTATTTTATTTGCTTCTTGTTGTTTTAGGGCTTTTAATTAGTTTTGTAATTAAAAGCTAAGAAACTTTGTTATGATTTTAGACCAGCTATTATGATGTATTTTTATGTTTCTGAACGGATTTAAGGGTCTTTTAGTGAGTAGTTTAGTTTGAGTGTTTTCAAAATCACAGTGTATTTATTTCATTAAAAAGAGGTTATTATAAAAAATTAATAAAAGTATGTTCCCTCCGGAGTTTCGAACCCGCGGTATTTTCAATCTATGTTTAATCACAAGCGCCTCAACCGTTTGAGCTACACCTTGAGAACGTAATAGAACCTCTTCTAATATTTATATACCGACATTTAGAAGTTTAAAATTTTCATTTTTACCCGCCAATTAATCGAGTTATTTTCTGGAAGACTCCCAAATCAATTAGTATTTATTGAACCAAATAAAATCTCACCAAATCCTAATAAATGATCTGCTAGTGTATTTATTGAACTATCATCAATATCAATCCTACCAAACAGCTTCATTAATCTCAGGTGAGTACCAAATATTTTTGCTTTTAATTAGTCGGTGACATTTATTGGCGTTAATTAGTGTGTGTGTGTATATATATATAAATATATATATCGTTGATGACACAGTTAATAAAAAAATTCTTGGAAGATGGATAAGTCTTGGATGTCAGTAGGCGACAGGTGCAGTAAAGCATATAAAGATGGTGTTAAGGCATTTCTACATTTTGCAGTTCGTAATTGCAAGGAGACATCACCACCAATTTATATTTCATATCCATGTGTTCGGTGTGTGAACCACGTATCTCTTAGTGTAGACGATGTAGAACATGACTTGTACAGGTTTGGAATTTATAAGAGTTATAGTACTTGTATAAAACATGGAGAAACCGACACCAACATTCCAACTAATGTTAATAATACTGGGTTTGCCTACACCTGTATTCCAATTAATTATGATAATAATACTGGGTTTGTTGACACGAACATTCCAACAGATGCCTGTGAAACTGTAGAAATGGTAAATGCTACAAAAGACAATTTCAAAGGCGACAAGAAGTATCAACAGTTTCTACAACTACTTGTTGACGCTGAGAAGCCCCCATATAAATGATGTCTTGACTTCACCAAGTTGTCTTCATTAGTACAACTACTCAACTTGAAGAGCAAGCACGGGGTATCTCATAAGTTCGTTGATGAACTTCTGAAATTGTTGAAAAGGATGCTACCTACAGATAACGAAATGGTAAATAATATGTATGAGGGCAAAACGATAATGAAGGCAATGGGCTCAGCATACGAAAAGATACATGTGTGTATCAATGACTGCATTATTTACTATAAGGATTACAAGGATTTGGAAGCATGTACAGTTTGTAACAAGTCAAGGTGGTAGGTGGATGAGAAGACTAACAAAACTTACATAAACACGCTCGCTAAGGTACCGTGGTACTTTCCCATTATTCCACGATTCAAGCGCCTCTTTCAATCAAAGACCACAACAGAGAATTTAACATGGCACGCCACGAGTACCAATAAACCCGGTGTTTTACGCCACCCATCAGATTCACCAGCATGGAAAGCCATAGATGAAAGGTACTCCGATACCATCGGAAGCAATCCAAGAAATCTTAGTCTAGGGATTTGCAATGATGGGGTCGACGTACATAGAGGCAACAGAAACCACAGTGTCTGGGCTGTTTTAGTAGTCATTTACAACCTTCCACCTTGGATGTGTATGAAAAGAAAATTCATCATGCTTTCCTTATTAATATCCGGAGTGCCAGGAAACAATATTGATGTGTTTTTACATCCTTTAATTGATGATCTTGCATCTTTATTTGAGGTCAGGGAGCCAACATATGATGCATATAAACAAGAAATGTTTACACTATGTGCAGTTGTGTTATGGACGATTAATGATTACCCTGCTCTTGGTACACTATGTGGTTGCCCTTACAGTGGATTCAATGGTTGTGTGGTGTGTCGGGGCGACACTCAGTGTGTTCGACTTTATCACACAAAGAAGCAGAGTTATGCTGACCACAGAAGGTATTTATCACATGACCACCCTTTCCGAAAACAAACAAAGACGTTCAACAGAAAAGAGGAGATGAGAACCGCTAAAGAGCCTATGACAGGGAAAGAGATATACGACGAGGTCAAACACATTAACAATGAATGGGGAAAGGGATCTGAATCCCTAAGTGGGAATAAGAGGAAAAGGGATAACACAACGCCGCAGCCATATTGGAAGAAGTTCAACATATGGTACCAACGGCTCAGCTAATGGAAGTATTTACCTGTCCAACATTGTATTGAATTGATGCATGTTGAAAAGAATGTGGCAGAAAGTATTTTCGGGACGTTGCTGAACATTCCCGGTAGGACAAAAGACGGATTGGCAGCTAGAAAGGATTTGGAGTTTTTAGGGATTAAAAAGGAGTTGCAACCGAAAGAAAAAGGAAACAATACAAAACTGCCTGCAACATGCTTCACATTATCAGCTCAAGAAAAAGACATGTTTCTTGAAACACTGTATAAACTGAAGGCTCCACTAGGGTATTGTTCTAACTTCTCTAGTTTGGTGAATCTTAAAGAAAGGAAGCTACAAGGCCTTAAATCACATGATTATCACATGCTTATGCAACAGTTTCTGCCCCCTTGCAATACGGTCCATCATGCCAGAACCAATGAGAAATGCTATAATCAAGCTTTGTTTTTTTTTTCAAGTCAATTTGTAGCAAAGAAATCATTGTAGAAGAGCTTGATAAGATGCAGGAACAGCAAATAGTTACACTGTGCGTGCTGGAGAAGTACTTTCCGCCATCATTTTTTGATGTCTTGGTTCACTTAACCGTGCACCTTGTAAGAGAGATAAAATTATGTGGGCCACCATGCTTTCGTTGGATGTATCCCTTTGAAAGGTGTATGAAGGTTATCAAAGCGCATGTGTGAAACAAAACTTATCCAGAAGGGCGCATTGCTGAGGAGAACATTGCGGAAGAAACAATCGAGTTTCTGAGCGAATACCAAAAAAACTTCAAGAGTACTGTTGGTATTCAACATGATAAGCATGATGATAATGGGGAGACAATTCCAGTCACAGGCACTAAATCAGTTGAAGTTTCTCCTGATCTCTTCAAGGGAGCACATTTCTATGTGCTGCAGAATACGCCTAAAATAGCGTCGTATATCGAGTAAGTAATACTAACATATATACTCTAACTTATATATATATATATAGGGTGCAGTTACTGTGTATAGAAAACTTAAACGCTCAGCACACACACCCATATATTAAATCAGAATATACCGTACGTTAAGGCATTAGCGTACAGTAACTACACCCATATATATATATATATATATATATATATATATATATATATATATATATATATATATATATATATTCACAATATATTTTACTACTACTTGCAGACAACACAAGAACTCTTTGAAAAACCAAATGCCTGGTAAACGACAAGCATTGCTGGAGAAGGAGCATACTTTAAAGTTTGGTGACTGGTTACGCGACAAGGTAGATCAATTTATTAAGTCTTCTATATTTTTTAAAATTCTTTTACAGTTTCTGCAATGTAGGTGAAGAATCTAATCCTTGTAATGAAATTCAGGTTGAAAGAGAGCTAGCGGGCTCCCCAGGTTCTGTATCGGAAACCGTAAAGTGGATTGCACACAGAGCACACCGCAACATTTACAAATACGACTCATACGACATCAATGGTTTTGAATTTCGTACAAAATCTCATGATGGTAGAGTTTACATGAACAGCGGGGTTGGTGTAGAGGCGGATGACATGCACATCAATAAGACGTGGTGACCTATGGACAATACTTTTATTTTGGGGTTTTTCAAGAGATATGGGTCCTAGATTATCATACTAAAAGAATTCTGGTCTTCATGTGCCAATGGGTTGACCGTAAACATGTCAAACATGATATTCTTGGTTACGCGTCGGTCGACCTAAACAAATTTAGCCACAAGGATGATCCGTTCATATTGGCCTCGCAAGCATGCCAGGTGATTTATGTTCAAGATCAGCTGGATAGAAAAAAGCATGTTGTCCTCATGACTCCACCCAAGAATTATAGGCATTCGTATGACGAGGTCAATAAGGAATTTAGTACGGTAACTTTCCCTCATGAGGGTAATACATTGCCACTTGTACAACTAAATCAATTGCTTCGTAATGAGTCCCCGGATGATTAATGGAGGCCCGGGAAAAAGCCTACAACTATTCGTAATGGCGATTGACATCGATGTCGGGGTTGTCAACCCAGCAGTTGTGTTCGTTCGGCTAGTTAGATGTAAATAATGTTTAAATTTAGTTGTGATACACGATATCACCATTCTTTACTTTGTACTTATTAATTTAAACTAAAGAAATATTGGTTGTTTTTAATACTATTACTACTTATACAGGCCGGTTTGTTGAATTCATTTCATCTTCTGGCTATTTTGGTCAATTGGTGTCAAGTTCACACATACATCATGTTACATCGATAAAAGTCACAATTGACTTGTAGTGTATCATAGTAAGATCAATAAAGTCATTACACTCATAACTGACTCGTGCTATATCAAAGTTACATTAATACAAAGAAAGCCCAAAAATGCATCATGTTGTCTAGGGTGTTCATGGTTCGGTTGGAAACCGCGAAACCGCCCAAACCGGCCATCGGTGACAGTCATCATTTCTCGTCTGATGGTTTTGTTTCTTGCACAACCTCTATTTGGTTATGTTTCAACATACTTTTTAATAGCTGGTTTCCTGCAAAACATTATCAACTCATTTTATAAAAAAAGACCATTATGCCCTTCTTTTCACTAACCTGCATACCAAAATTGTACCCTCCATACTCAGATCTTTGACCAAAGCATCTGTGGGTCTTAGACTTTGAAGAATCCTTTGAACAAATAAAATTCAGTTTGAAAAACCCCTTCCAAACTCAATGCCATCACCAGTAACCTTAGATTTGGTGATGGCATTGAGTTTTGGAAGGGATTTTATCTAAATTTAAGATCTTTGGGAAGTTTAAGATCTGTGGAAACCTTAGATTTTTTCTGCTTGGCCAAGTTTGGAATTCACATAACATATATATATTAAAGCCTAATAAATTTCAGCCACCAGTTTGTTTGCAGGCATTAAAGTCTGTTGTTTTATAGTTTGTTTATTGCAGTCATTAAATTTCAGCCACCAGTTATATATATCACGCTTTGGAAACGCTCCACGCTTTACAATTAATAATAACATTT
This sequence comes from Bidens hawaiensis, assembly GCF_021521415.1. NCBI lineage: Eukaryota > Viridiplantae > Streptophyta > Magnoliopsida > Asterales > Asteraceae > Bidens > Bidens hawaiensis. The sequence continues at coordinate 238,571 of NW_027494649.1, read as the reverse complement.
ACAATAATAACATTCACATAATATAAGTGATTATGTATTAAAAAAAAGCAGTCATTAAATTTCAGCCACCAGTTATATATATCACGCTTTGGAAACGCTCCACGCTTTACAGTTAATAATAACATTTACAATAATAACATTCACATAACATAAGTGATTATGTATTAAAAAAATTAAATATGATTAATCAATTCACATAACATATTAATACCAAAATATAATAACATTTACAATAATAACATTTACATTAATATAGAAAACCAAATTACATAATACTAACTAGCTCCTAGCATCCGACTCCATCTCAGAATCTACATCGACATCCATCGTAGACCTCCCTGTAGTTTCCGTATCCGAATCTACATCCGGATTCTCTTCTGGAGTATGAGAGGGCATGATCCTATCGTACATGCCATCCGAGGTATAGGTGGATTCCCTAAGCCTTTGGAGGCGAAGGTTCACCTGACTACGGAATGCCCCATAAACGGACACCGCCTTGAAGTGCTCCAAGTCGTTCAACTCGATGTACGTCACCTCAATTCCCGGCACTACCATATCAATGCTGAAATAATCAGCAGTCGTGTACCCAAGCCACCTAACCATTCGGTTAAGTTGTTGGTACGTGAAGGTGAGAGGGTGGACATAGTCCACATACCTCACCCTTTGATTCCTCCGGACAGCGCCGGAAGAAAAGTGGAATCGTATGGTGAAAAATGTGGGGTCGTGGTGATAGGGGCATGACCACCCGGTGCACGTTCGACCCATGATGAAGCCATTATCGGAAATTATAATCGGAAGAAAGGTGGATTGTGATTGTGGATTGTGATTATGGATTGTGATTGTGATTGTGATTTGTGGATTGTGATTGTGATTGTGACTGGTATTTAAACATCATCGGAACCTGGCGGTACATCTCCCTGACAATTTGAAATTGGCGGCACAAGAAACTGTAAAGGCAATGATGATGTCGCCACTCGTCAAATCAACGTTTGGCCATTAATTACCTTTTTGACACGCTTAAATATATTTTAGTGTGACCATTTATCACTTATAGCCACACATAATAAGTGTATCTGTGACAATAAAAAACTTAGAAAAAATAAAACTAACATACTCTTTGGTCACACAACCTCGTATAAGTAGCCATTAATTATATTTGGACACATTTAAAAATATTTAAGTGTGACCATTTCTCACTTATAGCCACACATAATAAGTGTATCTGTGACAATAAAAAACTTATAAAAAATAAAACTAAGATACTCTTTGGTCACACAACCTCGTATAAGTGGCCATTAATTACATTTGGACACACTTAAAAATATTTAAGTGTGACAATTTCTACTTATAGCCACACATAATAAGTGTATCCGTGACAATAAAAAACTTATAAAAAGCAAAACTAAGATACTATTTGGTCACACAACCTCGTATAAGTGGCCATTAATTACATTTGGACACACTTAAAAATATTTAAGTGTGACAATTTATCACTTATAACCACACATAATAAGTGTATCCGTGACAATAAAAAACTCAGGAAAAATAAAACTAAACTACTCTTTGGTCACACAACCTTGTATAAGTGGCCATATATTTTAAGCGTTTTAGCCACATTACTAATAAATACAATGGTTGTTCGTCATATTTCGCCACATTATTAAAAATGTGGCTAACAAATGAAACATTAGGTCACACAACAAAATATAAGTGGCTATATATTTTACTTTTTAGACACAACTCTTATCAATACAATAGACGTTCGTCACATTTGGCCATTAATTACGTTTGGACACACTTAATAATATTTTAGTGTGACCATTTATCACTTATAGCCACACATAATAAGTATATCCATGACAATAAAAAACTTAGGAAAAATAAAAGTAAACTACTCTTTGGTCACACAACCTCGTATAAGTTGCCATATATTTTAAGCGTTTTAGCCACATTACTAATAAATACAATGGTTGTTCGTCATATTTCGCCACTTTATTAAAAATGTGGCTAGAAAATGTGACATTAGGTCACACAATGTAATATAAGTGGCTATATCTTTTACCTTTTAGACACATCTCTTATCAATATCTTAGTCGTTTGTCACATTTGGCCACACTATTAAAACATATGGCTAGTTAAATGTCACAGTTTGTGGCTAATGCAGGTGTTTTTGGTCACATGTATCAAAGATCAAACAAACTATAACTGTAGGTCACATTTCGCCACACGTTTTTATAATGTGGCTAGTTTTTGTCACGGTTTTTTTCAAAGTGTGGCGAAAAGTAACTGAGTAGGTATAGAATGGTCACATGAAGAATAATAAGTGTGGCCAAAACATTCTGGAAGGTTTTCAAACATGGTCAAAGACCTTTTAGCCACACATTTAAGCCGAAGTGTGGCAAATCGCCCAGACCACATGTGTGGCCGAAGGTCGATATTCACGTAGTGTATAATATTAAAAGGCTTAGACCCTAGTCGAGGGTATACTTAATACCTCGAGAAAAAACAAAAAGAAAATATGACAAAGAAAATATAAAAAGAATAAAGATATAAATATACATCTTTGTTAATGAATATTATTTAAATGATTTTAAATAATAAACTAAATAAATAAAGTATACGTTTCTTCAAGAAGAAAAAACGTAGTGTTAGAAAAGTAAACAAGTAAAACTAAAGGTTTAAAACTTGTTAAATAAAGAAAAGTTATTTGAACTAAAGGTTCATAAAGAAAATATAATCAAGGTAAAGATTATACAAAAAGAGACTAAATGTCTTAAGCTAGATTAAAGATCTAGTAATAATAAAAGGTTTTATCTATACTATAGGTCCGAGATAGCTTAAAAAAGATTAACCGATCAGTGAAGTGAAGCTAATCCTTTCAAGGTGAATACGTCCCAAACTTTTATAACTTGTTTAATCGAGTCAAATTAAATTGATTACATGAGATTACGTATCTCAAAAACATTATGAACAAAAGTAATCGCTGACCCTCATGTTGTCGTGTACGTTTGTTTCGATCCTTAAAAATATGGTAGACGGTGGGCACACCGCTCCACACCAGGTTATATGCCTCCGCCACGATGGGCCAAACCTAAGTTATGTCCGAGAGAGGGTGTGACAATTGCAAATTTCAGGTTAACTCTGTTAACTAAACCCAGTTAAATCCTGTTGACTGTATCAGTAAACTCAGTTAGTTCTGTTAACTATGAGTATGAACTCTTGTACATGTGATGTCATGTATGCGTATATTTAAGTCAACGTGTCATTGATGACTTAAACAAGGATAAGTGACTAATTATAACTAGGATAATAAACTCGTCTTGCATGTTATAATAAACATGTCATATAACATGTATGATAAGTATAATGTGCTATGTGATTAATATGTTATATTATGGTTATTACATGATGATGTGATTGTAAGTAAGCTAAATGATTAAATAGGTTATATTGTATGTCATGTAACATGTTTATTATTTAAATGGAACCTTAGTTTATGTTACATATGAAATGTTTATTAAATTATGTACCATGTCACAAATAAATAAATAAAAGATAACCTAAGTATCATATTCATTAAATCAATCATAAAGGGGTTGTTAATAACAAGGAGGTTACAACTATTGGATGCCAACACCTTTTCCTTTCCCTTTTCCTCTCTCTTTGGCCGTGATACTCACACACTCACAAATACTCTCATTTTCTTTCATACAAACAATCATCTTCTAGCATTTTCTACATAACACAAGAGTTGGTGATTTTGGTAAACAAGGGTTTAAGCATTTGATCAAGCAAAGTGAGTAGATTATTATGTTTATATGTTTCTTTTTCTTTTAATTCATATGAACCTTTTATCCAAATGGTTGGATCATGAAAGGGGATGATCAAAGTTTGACAAGTAAAAAGGATTTTTGTATGTGTCTTGATTAGTATTTTTGAGTCTTTTATAAATACATGTGTTTTTACTTCTCTTATGAAATCAAATGGAAAAAATAAGACATGAAATTTGATTTGGTAAGAATGTTTCTTGATGATTTTGAATCATAAATGTTTCTTGATGATTTTGAATCAAAAGGATAGAAAAGTTGTGATTTGTAGTGGATTGTGCCTAAAACTGCTTGTTGGCAGACTTGATGTTCCGGATTGCATTGTGGATAACTTGATGATATGTTTGAGTTTTTGATCGATTTTTGATTCTATGAACATTTACTTTGAATCTAGTTTTCAGAAAGTTTGGAATCTTAATTTTTGGACTCTGTTTGAGTACTTTTTATGAATTTATAAAATCAGGATGCAAAGCTGATTTAGGGATAATAATTTCTGAGTTGAGTTGTAAATTTCATAACTTGATGATAAAAATAGATATGGATATAATTCTACTTCTAGGATGTTGTAAATTGAATTAGGAATCTATTCCAATTGGTCTTGAATCAATTGGACAAATATGGAAGTTTTGACAAATTTTTGATTACTGCTGTTTTGTTGTAGAAATATAAATCATGTTGTTGTAGTATATGAATATTCTGGACAAATTGGTAAATCCAAAAATTGTGAGAAAAATATATGTTGAACCTAATACTGATGTGTACATGTGTGATTTATTTGGTAATTTAATTGTGAGTTTTGATTGATGAGAAAAATCGGTTTAGGTGGTATAAATTGTTAAAGGTGATAAAGGTGTTAGTTGAATTGAGATAATTGCAAATTGTGATATGTTAGTTGTGGTAAATTAGAACTTTGACTTTTTAAGTCAACTTAGAACTAGTTGCCTAAATAGTTAGTCTTGCTTGTGATGTTGTGAAAGTGTATTGATCATAGAATTGCAAGGAATATGGCTAAGTGTGTATACTTGATGATTGATTAAGTGTGACTAGAATGATAAGATAAACATTCTAAGTCCAACCTTTTAGTCAAAGGTCAATATTTTAGTCAAAGGTCAATATTTTAGTCAAAGTCAACTTTAGTCAAAATCAACAAAAGTCAAACTTTGGTCAAAAGTCTTTTTAAAAACAATGGGAGATTGTTGGATACTAGTGGTTCTAGGAACCATCCCACAAGTTACTTACGTACTTGCATTTTTAGGGTCTTAGCACGTGACGCATTTACTTCGGTCAGATTTGTGTAATACCCGAAGCACCAACAAGGTGAGTTTACGGCCCCACTTTTATACCTTTCCTTTGGGGGAGGAAACATGCAAAACTGTTTTACTTTACTTGCTCTAAATCTTTACACAACCGTTTGGTTGCTTATAACGTAGTGTTTCTTTGCCATGGAGGTCGAACGGGGTGTAACTTTGACCAAACATTGTTAAGTTTTGGCAATACTTGACTTGAGGCAATAACTAGTCAGCTTCGGTCGTGATGGAAACATAACACTATGCGGCAACGAGTTAACTAAGTGTAGTTAACCATGGGCCACTTTTATTTATAAATGTTTATGAACTGATAGAGCATAACTTACTTTGAAAACCTGTGAACTCACCAACCATATATGTTGACTCTTTTTAGCATGTTTTCCTCAGGTCACTAGCAAGCACTTGGATTAGGATAACATTGCATGCATGGACTCGCATTGGTTTAAGTTTGAAAACATCTATTTGATATTGGTTTTGCGCTTGTAGCGCCATGAATTATTTAAACTTGTTTGGGAGATGGCTCCCGCACTTTGTTTAGCTTCCGCACTAGCACTTAAGTACTCTGAACATTTTATTTTGATTTGTTAAAACTTTTAAGACCATGTAGATGTCGTTTGGTGTGATTAATGTGTTCGGATCCTGGTTTGTCACCCGCCTTACGGTAAAACTCCGTTAGTGGAAATTTGGGGGAGTGACAGAGGGTAATCATGTGTATACTGATGGTAGCTAAGTAATCTCGAACGTAGTGGTGCTTGCTGAGCAGTTTGGAGTAGAGTTTAAGTTTATAACTGTCTTTAAAGTTTAAACATGATTATTCCTAAGCCACGATGGGCCGAGACCTAAGTTATGTCTTGAGGGGTAATTAAGTAAATAAAATATTTTTGCGCTACTTATTCATCAACATGTGTTATTGACGTATTTTCAAACTGTTTTACAGGCAACGAAGGATAGACGCGCTTGAAGAATCGAAGTCTTCACTAGGCGATCTGATGGCTCAGATCATTTTGCTAATATTAAAAACTTGAATGGTGGTTTTGTATAAAACAATTAATCTTTGTAAACACTAAACGGGTATTTTATGATCTCGTGTTTTGTTATATAAGTTTTAAAATTTTAATCAATGCAAATATTTTCGCATTAACCCGTAACTCTGATTTATTTACAAAAATGGTACCAACTGTTGGTCGCACGCCCAGGCCTAAGATGGGGGTGTGATAGTTTGGTATCAGAGCCATCGATCTTAGCGAATTAGGTGTTAATTAATAATACCTAAGCTTTGATCTAAGTGATTAAGTATTATTATAATATGTTTATATAAATTAGGGATAAGATAGGCTTGTAGCCCTTTCTATCCCTCCTCAATCTAAATCACCCATAGATGTCATTCAAGAAGATAATAGACTACTTTATACGCGACGCAAGGAGAGCTGGATTCCTCGAATAAATTCCCGAGGATAACCTGAGTGAAGAATACTATGAAGATTTCTTTAACCAATATCATCTGATTGACCGACCCCACCTGTATATTTTCCTGGAACACAACAACTACCAATCAATCTACCAAGCGATCCACTGATGCAAGCGTACGATCCTCCAAGAACCTCAAGCTACTATCTGATGTGCTAAAAGTAGTTATAAAATAAATAACTAAAATTATACTAATCTAGACACTAAGTATTACTCTAGACCCTTAAACTTAACTTAAACTACTAACTGGCAAGTGAACCGGTCGACTCTAGTACAGCTAAGTAAGTCCAGATATCGAACCCACGAGACTCTTTTAATTACGTAAACTAGCTAGATTAGACTCAACTACAAGACGCGACTATTTATTAATAATATTTGAGGGGGATTTTAAAACTAATAATTAAAACTCTAAATAATAATTAACTAAAATTAATTAACTTACTGATAATTAACTAATGATTACTTAACTATTAAACTAATAATAAAATACTTAACCCTAAACCTAACTAATATAATAATAATAATAATAATAATAATAATAATAATAATAAAACATAATCATAACCTTAAACTAATTAATTAATTAATTAATAAACCTTAACCCTAATTAATTTTAAACTAATAAACAATCAAACACTTAGATTAATTCAGATGACGAAGATAACTACCCAGACCGGAATCCCCAAAGTTACTGTTATTAATTTAAATGGAAAAACGCAAGTTATGGAACCGGGATCATAAAATAGACCCTTGACAGAAAAGCCGAACGGGACCCTTGAACTTCAAGAAGACGCCTATGGATTTCTAACAAGTTTTAAGACTCACCAGTTTTATAATAAACTTCCTTACGGTTATTTAATCGCTTATGTCTAAGAATCTTTTATGACGAAAACCTACCTTACAGCGCGGAATTCAAAAGATAGCAAAGCAAACTCAATTAATTTAATAAACTAAGCTGACAATCAAACCTAGACGGACTCCTTACGAAGAACTAAATCTAGCAATCCCGACAAGCAAAGATCTATTAATAGCCTATCACTTTACAGCTTTTTAGACTAGCAGCTCACTTTTATTTGTTTAATTGATTTTATTGTTTCTATGATTTTAATCGATATTAATCACAAACTAGTCAAGAACACAAAGTAAATGACCTAACAAAACCCTATCCTATTAAACAATCAACAAGGGCAATGTGAAACAATAAAATCAAGTAAACAAAACCAAGCAATCATACGCATCAACTAAATAAAACTCAACCGTTTACTTAGAACATAAAATCCATAACGAAACACAATCCAAATAAAATCAAACCGAACTAAGGTTCATCACGACCTAGGCAGTCTATGGAATTTAGCCTAGCATATTAAAATCTAAACCAAACAAAACAAATAATAATGAAAACATGGTGAAAGTATAAGAAACGGGGAATCGAAGATGATAAAACCCGTAAACTCAAACGTGAACGTGTAGCTCTTCACCGGATGTTCTCTCGCCTACAAAATCACCAACAAACGCGTAAAATAGCTCCAAGAACATTCCAAAATCGGCTGGTGGCTTCCAGGTTATGTCAGGTATAAGTTAAAGGTGTTTAAATAGCGAAAACCAGGCCCGACAATAAACAAAATCGAGTTAAAAAACCCATCAGCATTGCCTAGGCGCCGTGCGACGGGATATGGGCAACCCTCCGCGCGGCGCGGCGTGTTCCACCAAGGGGGCCGGTCAGACCGGCCTGGTCTGACCGGTTCTCTGTTCTAACCCTTCCTGACGCGTTCCGGATCTCCGTTTCGGCTTGTTTTAGCTCGTTTTTAATCACGATCAACTCCCGGAACCTACGACACACAAAAACGTTTGTAGTATACAAATCTTGACTAAAAACGAACAAAAAAAATTAAAATATTAAATAAAAAATACACAGGAAACATAAATATTTTGCATTATATCACTATCCGTCAAGCATTCCGGAGTACCATCCGTCCAAAATTCCGATATATCACCCATCTGACGTCCCAATGGATCATCCATCCAACATCCTGACATACCATCCGTCTCATGAATTTCTAGCCACTAAACAAATCAAGGTTGAACCAGAATCCTACTCTTCTCAGTGGATGCAAAGCCATTCAACAAAAAAAGCCATTCGACAAAAAGAGATGGCACACTGGAACATCTGCTTACAACCCCACCATTCTCACGCCAACTCTTATAATGGTCCTTCCCAAAAACCAAATATAAGGGTCATTCAACCGTACGAAAGGTATCATCTGAACCCTATAGTGACTGAAAACATCATCGTAGGAAGATGACCTAGAAAAGAAGAAGACCCGGAAGAGGAGGAAGAAATTTCTGAAGAAGTAACCACACCAAGAGAAGAACCTTAAATTGACTCAAAATGTGATTGTCTGCCCGATGAAGGTTGTACACATCCTTTATATCACAGGAGCCCATACTATGATCTCGAAGATCCTTATGTGCAATACATTCATGGAAGAATGATCAGGTATCCACCAGATTTCTCACCTTTTAAAGGAAGAATTCCTTCATTCTCAGAACAAGCCAATGAAATCCGTCAATAAAAGGCGGCCGCGGAAGCATTTTTCAACCATCCATTTGAAGCACCCTATCACCGTATCCGAAGAATCACTATGATATCGTGATGATGGGATATCGTGATCCGCCGCCACAATATGGGTATCCAAATGTCATTCCACAATCTGAAGAGTAACATCTGGATCGAGCACTACATGACACTGGCAAGTTGAGGAAGAAGGTTGTTAAAGATGAATGCAAAATGAAGAAGATAGGAGATAAGCTTCTTCACAAATGCAACAAGATGAAAAAGATGGTCAAGAAACTCATGAAGGATTAGGAACTATAATGGTGTAGTCAAGTGTTTGTGATTTATGTGATCATTATTTGTTTAAAATAAGAACGATAATCGTTCTAGTAATGATAGGATATGTGTGTGTGTGTAGTGTAATGATATATATATATATATATATATGAATAAAATGTGTTTTAAGAAAAGAATATAATGTTTTCAGAATGTCGAACCAACAAACAAATAATGCGGAAGCTTCTGAAAAAGGAGAAGATAACCGTGCCCAAAATGAACAAGCTCAACAAATGCCCGAACACATTATGAAACAAATACAAGAGATGATAACTAAATCCGTGAGAGCTGACTCACACATTAGAACCAAAACTAGGCAAACCCGTACCGAACATTCTCGAAAATCCATAAAATCAAAATCTCATCCTAACCCGTCTCACCCTGAAGAAAGTGTACATGAATCAAATGCTGGAGGAGAATTTAATCATAAATTTAAGACACTCAAAATTGAAAGCTGCTCATTTAACTATTTCAAAAATTTCTATCCAAAAGAATTTTATGGCAACAAGGGCACCATTGCGTAGATGGCTAGGGGAGATGGAATCAGTTGTGATAATCATCAAGTGCGCCGAACAAGAAAAGATTCAATACATGGTGCAAATGTTCAAGGGTGAAGCCTTGGAGTGGTGGAACACTCTCATTATGAGCAAGGGAAGACAAACATTATACAATCTGATATGGGAAGAATTCAAGGACATGGTGCTAGCAAAATTATGTCTGATGCATGAAACTGACCAAATCCAAACCAAGTTCCTCAATCATAAAGTTATTGGAACCAATCTTCGTGAATACAACACCAAATTTCACGAATATTGTCGACTTATGCCCCAGCTGGTGACGCCTGAATCCAGAAAAGTACCCGATACATATGGGGACTCCCGCGAGAAATTCGTGACATAGTAAGGTCTCACGTACTACAAACCGCTGATTCCGCCATGGAATTGGCCGGTTATCTGATGAATGGTCTGATCTGCAATAAGGAGGAAGATAAGAAGGTTGTGCCATCAAGCGACCATAAGAAAGTTGGAAGCGCCCGATTCAAGGGCAAAGGTGTAGATAAACGAAAATCTAGGTCCAACCCCAACTACACCCAATGCAAAATCTGCAAGAAATACCACAAAGGATGATGCCACTATGCTCCGTCTACAACTTTTTGTGACTCGTGTCACAAACCCGGCCACGCAGCGGCCGATTGTTGGAAAAAGACGATGACTTGATACAACCACAAGGAAATGGGTCACCTTAGCTTCAAGAGCCCCAAAAACAAACCTGCTGCTGGAGGTGCAGGTGGAAGTGGCCAAAGAAATGAGCCCAAGAAAGGCAACTCAAGAGTTTTCGTCCTAGATACCAAGAAAGCGGTCGACATGCCGGAAACCATCACCGGTACGTTCTTAGTTAACGACACGTATGCTAGAGTTTTATTCGATTCATGTGCCAATTTAAGTTTTATAGATTATAGCTTTTGTAATCTATTAAACGAACCTTTAAAAAATAAAACTTTAAGCATCGAGACCTATAGTGGCGAAATCGTTAAAATCTCTGAAGCATTAGAAAACGGAAAAATCTTGTTAGCTGGTTACGTTTTACCCATCCAACTGCTACCCATGACTCTTGTCGGTTTTGATATAGTACTTGGTATGGGCTGGTTATCCAACAATCATGCCCGTATCATATGAAATAGCAAAACCATCGAACTTCGAGTCCCTGATAAACGATCCATTCGAATTGAAGGGGACAAAGACGCTGGCCAAGTTAGCATAATCTTAGGGCTAATAAATGTTTAAATCAAGGATGCTTGGCATTCATGGCCTATGTCACCGAAGAATCCAAAACAAAAGAGATAAAGGATGTTCCTATTGTCTCTGAATTTTCCGACGTCTTTCCCGACGATCTACCTAGTATTCCACTCGATCGAGAGGTCGAGTTTAGAATAGACCTCATGCCTAGAACCGCTCCAATCGCCAAGGCTTCGTACCGATTAGCGACAACCGAGATGAAGAAGTTAATGAAACAATTAGACGAGATGCTCGATGATGTGTTGTAAAACACACTTATTTTCCATACCTTTTTATCATTTTTTTAATAATAATCTATATAATAAATAATGTTTTTAACTCGTTTTAACTTGATCTTACAAAGTTTATTATTTTGTGTAGGTGACGAGTTTTAAAAGAGAAAAGGTTAAGGTTTTGGAAGATAAAAGAGGCTCGTATGATCAAGTTTGAAGAACCAAGTTAAATCCCGGCCCGAATCATTTATATGAAGCCTTACATGTCTTAATATCTAATATAACTTAAAACCCCTAAGCACCTTGGTTGCACCTGTTTGCGATCGGATATAAGCACAAAGAAATAAAAAGGTTTGTTGGTTCAAAGGTGGTAGGCTGGAACGATTTTGTTTTTTGTCTCCTTATTAGAGACATTTAATTGTTTCCCTTGGTCAACAAATCACGTGGACAGCATCTCACAAGTAATGAGAAAGGGTATAATAAAACTCAAAGGTGGTAGGCTGAACATATTGTGATCGGCAGCTAGGGTAAGGAAAGAAAAATCGTTTTTTTTTTTTTGCCATTCTTAAGCCAAAGGTGATTCGGGACAGAAGCTCGGGGTATTTTACATCATATAAATCAGCTACCAGTTGGTAGTTTACACTCCATAAACTTTATGTTCTTGTTCAATGTTTAATACTTGTTGGATTGATCTATAAACTTGTTTTCTTTTGCAATTGAATTGAAGATTGAGTTGTCATTGATCTTGATAGATTGTTGAATGATTAATATGATGTTTATGTTGATTAATATGGTGTTTAAACTAATGTATACCTTCTGTCCAAAAATTATGTTAGGCTAAACTTGTTAGTTCTACCTAGGTTAGATGAATATTGTTATGTTTTAGTAAGTAATATGGATTGTTGATCATCATGACTTGAATTGTTGATGAAAGTTTGGTCTAATATTGAATTAAATTGTGTTTAGTGGCTGTGATTTATTTAATTATACTCATATATCTCTTGCTTTGATTGATTGAATCGGTTTTGATTGATTTTAGCTTGTTTGAACTCTTTACTTTGTGTTTAGAGATTGTTTGTGGGGTGTACAACCGTAGGGTTTTAGTGGGTATGTTAATTAGTTAAAATCAGCGGGTGAACACCTTCTTAGAGACCGAGAGGTGATAGGAATTAAACTCGTCTCATAGCTTTTACTTGTTAGGATTAGGATCGCGCAAGAACGGGTTCAATCCTTGTCGGGTTTGGGTTTGTGAGCGATTAGTTGACCTAGTTTAAGTTAAACTAAATGGTTCCTCAATCCTTGGTTGCGTAGTATTCGTCTCCATTAGGATCGTGTGTCGGTGAGACTGAGAGGAGAGTTGACATTAGAAAATTTTAGCAATTCACTCCCCCGTTTGTTTGTAAAATCAACTGAGTGTAAGTTAGGGTTTGTTAGTGAGACCGAGAGGTGATCTAGCTTTCTTGAGTGAACCTGAGTTGTGTCATCCCTAGATTGTTAGGTTATTATACCTTCAATATGATTCTTACCTAGGTAGACGTTTTCTCCATTGATAAGTCTCATTCTCAAAGTTTCGTCTAGTCTTGTTAGGTTAAGTCTTTTAAGTTAGTTAAATTAAGTTAGGTCAAGTAGTTAATTATTAAAAAATCATTTAAATATTCTTAGGTGAGTCTTGGTTAGGGTTAATTATTAAAAACGTTTTCACGTGTCCTTGTGTTCGATACTCGTACTTCCTTAGTACTATACTATTAGTGATCGGTACACTTGCTGGTTTTGTGTGGTTTCTTTAGGAGTCTTGTTTTATAAATTTAAAACTTAGTTGTGAGTTACTTAGAAAGAGCATCATTAGACACACATCACTCGAGAAAGGATTCATCCGTCCAAGTTCATCATTGTGGGGAGCACCGATTCTTTTTTTCAATAAGAAGGATGGATCAATAGGAATGTGTATCGACTACCAAGCTCTAAACAAAGTAACCATTAAGAACTGATACCCATTACCCTGAATTGAAGATATGTTCGACCAACTAGAAGGAGCTAGTTATTTCTCTAAGATAGATCGTCGTTCTGGTTATCATCAACTAAAAGTTCAATATGAAGATATTCCGAAACCACATTTCGAACAAGGTATGGACATTATGAGTTCACAGTCATGCCGTTCGGTCTCACTAATGCCCCAGCCGTGTTCATGGACATGATGAATCGAATCCGTAAACCTTACTTAGGTAAGTTTGTTATCGTGTTCATTGATGACATACTTATATATTCTAAGTCAATTGAAGATCATGACAACATCTCAGAATCCTGCTTGAATTACTTATAAATTAGAAGTTGTACGCTAAGTTCTCTAAATTTGAATTTTGGCTTCACGAAGTACAATTTTTGGTCACATCATAAACGTGAGTGGAATTCAAGTGGACCCCGCAAAGATTGAAGCCATGTCAAAGTGGGAGATTCCAAAGTCGCCTACCGAGATCCAAAGTTTCTTAGGTTTGGTCAGCTACTATCGTAGATTCATTAAAAATTTCTCTCGAATTGTTGTTCCTCTAACCTCGTTAACTCGTAAGAATATCAAGTATGAATGGGGAACCAAACAACAAGAGGCGTTCGATATGCTTAAACAAAAACTCACCCATGCACCTATATTGGCCTTGCCAGAAGGTACCGAGGATTTCGTTTGGGATGCGTATTAATGCAACGAAAGAAAGTAATCGCTTACGTCTCTCGGCAACTCAAGGTACACGAAAAGAACTACACAACTCATGATCTAGAGTTAGGTGCCATAATCTTTTCCTTCAATTTATGGAGGAACTATCTCTATGGAGTCAAATTCATCATGTATACCAATCACAAAAGTTTGAAACACATCTTCGAGCAAAAAGAACTTAACATGCGTCAACGAAGATGGATAGAAACATTAAATGACTACAACTGTGAATCGTTTATCACAAAGGTAAAGCCAATGTTGTGGCTGACTCCTTGACTCGTAAATAACATGAAAAACCCAAGAGAGTTTGAGCACTACGATTAGAACTCCAAAAAGATCTAGTCGAGCAAATCAAATCAGCTTAACTCCAAGCAATCAATGAACACAAGATCTTCGACGAAAAATGTAACGGCACCATTGACTCGTTGGTCAAAGGTGACGATGGTATACTTAGACATGGAAACAGGATTTGGGTACCAATCGTTGGAGGATTACGAGAATAGATCTTGAGAGAAGCTCATAAGTCCAAGTACATGATGCACCCCGGTAGTGACAAAATGTACCAAAATCTCAAGCCAAACTACTGGTGGAATGGAATGAAGAAAGATATCGCTTTGCATGTTGCAAAATGTTTGACGTGTTTGAAAGTCAAGACTGACCATCAAAAGCCCTCGAGATTGCTTCAGAAACCCGAACTTCCCGTTTGGAAATGGGAAATGATAACGATGGACTTCATCATGAAACTCCCAAAAACCACTCGTCAGCATAATGCGATCTGGGTTATAGTTGATAGGTTAAAAAATCCACTCATTTTATACTTATTAATGACACATATTCGATGGATAAATTGGCACGAATCTATGTAAACAACATCGTTGCATTGCATGGAGTGCCTCTGTCTATCATTTCTGATGGAGACAGTCGATTCACGTCTCACTTTTGGAAAAATTTTCAACAAGCGTTAGGAACCCAACTAAATCTTAGCAATGCCTATCATCCTCAAACCGATGGGCAAAGCGAAAGAACAATTCAAAAGCTTGAATATATTCTCCGCGCTTGTGTGATTGACTTAGGTGGAAGTTGGGACGACCATCTTCCTCTAATGGAATTTTCTTACAACAATAGTTATCACACAAGTATTCAAGCCGCACCATTCGAAGCGTTATTCGGTCGAAAAAGAAAAACGCCGGTATGCTAGTCTGAAATTGGAGATAATCAATTATCTAGACCCGAGATAGTCCAAGAAACCACCGACAAGGTTTTGCAAATTCAAGAACGACTTAAGACGGCGCGAGACCGACAAAAGAGTTACGCCGACATTCGTCGTAAGCCATTGGAATTCAATGTAGGCGATAGAGTTTTATTGAAAGTTTCTTCTTGGAAAGTTGTTGTTCGCTTCGATAAGAAAGGAAAGTTAAGTCTACGCTTTGTGGGACCATTCGAAATACTCAAGTGAATCGGTACCGTTGCTTATCGTCTACGACTACTTGAAGAAATGAAAGGGATACACGATGTATTCCACGTCTCTAATCTGCGTAAATGCTTAGCCGAAAAATTCTTGTCAATGCCTTTAAAGGATGCTGAAATAAACAAAAACATCAAATTCATTGAACGAACTTTGCAAATAGAAGATTCTAAAACAAAGAAACTTAAGCGACGAAATCTTAAGTTAGTCAAAGTTAAATGGGACTCTTGAAGAGGCCCCGAATATACTTGGGAATTGGAATCCGAAATAAAGAAAAAGTACCCTCACTTGTTCTAAAAAACGAATCTCGCGTACGAGATTCATTCCAAGGTGGAAATGTAACATCGTGAAAAGTTCGGATCAAAATTAACAAGTATTCAAAGTTAAAGGACTTAAAATGAAAAATATGATTTCTTGACCCACCACGATATGCGATGGATCAAAAGAAAACCCATCGCGTATCGCGAAGGGTATGTTACAAAACCCAAGAATGGGCGGTGGCGAGAAACGCGATACCTCAAAAACCCACTTGTGTATCGTGATGACGAGGCCTGACAGCTATGACACGTGTTCCGCCAAGTGTCCCCACGTGGCACTGCTTGTCCAGCCACGTGGCACACGTGGAAAGCCTACTAGGTTAGGCGACAAGCCTAGTAGCAATACGCGATGACCTTCAGGTAGGCTCATCGTGTGTCGTGATCCATTAAAATAATATTAAAGAATCTGTTAACCCATCGCTATACGCGATGAATCCTTTGCAAGATCCATCGCGTATCGCGATGGGTCAACTAATCAGCCCCTATAAATAGGGCTATCAGCCCTCATTCACACTCACACCACTCAAGTTATATCTCTCTCACCAAAATCTCAATCTCATTCTACCTCGATAAGCGTTCCCCGATCCTCCTCGTAATCCGTGCCCAAAATCGACATTTCCTCGAAGTTCGTGCCACACACCGACGATGTTGCCTTGAAGTACATGCCATCAAGAGACGACCCGCCTCCCGTCTCGAAGTGTATGCCAACGAAGCCCGATGACCGACGTGCATTGATCTGCGTGCCAAGTGGTGTTGATCAAGATTCTCGAGAAATATGCAAGCGTCGAAGTTTTGCCCGAGAGTCTAGATAAATATAAGCTAACAAGGTAGGGGTAATGCCTGAAAAAATATTAATATAATATTAAAAGGCTTAGACCCTAGTCGAGGGTATACTCAATACCTCGAGAATAAACAAAAAGAAAATATAAAAAGAATAAAGATATAAATATACATTTTTGTTAATGAATATTATTTAAATGAGTTTAAATAATAAAGTAAAGAAATAAAGTATATGATTCTTCAAGAAGAAGAAACGTAATGTTAGAAAAGTAAAACTAAAGGTTTAAAACTTGTTAAATAAAGAAAATTTGTTTTGAACTAAAGGTTCATAAAGAAAATATAATCGATGTAAAGATTATACAAAAAGAGACTAAAGGTTTTAAGGTAGATTAAAGATCTAGTAATAACAAAAGGTTATACTCATACTATAAGTCCTAGATAGCTCAATAAAGATTAACCGATCAGTGAAGTGAAGTTCATCCTTTCAAGGTGAATACGCCCCATACTTTTATAACTTGTTTAATCGAGTCAAATTAAATTGATTACATGAGATTACGTATCTCTAAAACATTATGAACAAAAGTAATCGTTGGCCCTCAGGCTGTCGTGTAAGTTTGTTTGGATCCTTACATATGTGGTAGACGGTGGGAACACCGCGCCACACCTGGTTATATGCCTCCGCCACGATGGGTCAGACCTAAGTTATGTCCGAGAGAGGGTAATCAAGTGTATATTGATGGTAGCTAAGTAATCTCGAACGCTGTAATGTTTGATGAGCGGTTTCGAGTATATATTAAGTTTATAATTGTGTTAAAGTTTTAACTTGATTATTCCTAAGCCACGATGGGCCGAGACGTAAGTTATGTCTTGAGGAGTAATTAAGTAAATAAAATATTTTTGCGTCGGCTTATTCACGAGCATGTGTTGCTGACGTATTTTCAAATTGTTTACAGGTAAAGAAGGATAGACGCGCTTGAAGAATCGAAATCTTCATTAGGCGATCTGATGGCTCGGGTCATTTTGTTAATATTTAAAACTTGAATGGTGGTTTTGTATAAAACAATTAATCTTTGTAAACACTAAACGGGTATTTTATAATCCCGTGTTTTGTTATGTAAATATTAATATTTTAATCCACGCAAATATTTTCCGCATTAACCCGTAAATCTGATTTATTTACAAAAACGGTACCAACTGTTGGTCGCACGCCCAGGCCTAATACGGGGGTGTGACATAAATTATTGGCCACCCTACTTTTTCCATGGGCCAAGATAGTAACCCATTTAATTAACTAAGCCAAACTTGATTTACCTCAACCCACTATTGATTAATCGGTTTCTAAATGAAAATAAGTGAATCATAATCAAGAGTAAAATCAACATATTACTTCACTTAAATTAAAACAGAACAAATAAATTAGCAATTTGAATACCAACTGTTACGTGATAGGCATCACAAAAACTATACTTTTCTTTTTCTTTTATTTTTTATATGTTATACTTATTTGAACTTCACTTAATTTAATGGTTCTTAGTTTATATTAATCGTTTTAGCTCGTTGTCAATTGGAACCATTAAAGACCACATATGAGCCGCTCACGACTAGTATCTTAGTAAAACTAAAACAGAAGTAATAAAAATGTGAGAAATATTATTATTATTATTATGAATCGGAGGCAAAAGGAACGGTCCGGTCACTTCAGTTTTTCCGAATATCTCCTTCCTTCCTTCCTTGCCCAAATTCTAGAGAGAGAAAGTGTGTTGTTGATGATGATGATTACAACGACGCTCGTTTGTATAAATATATATATAATTTGGACCACATCATTAATATTACTAGTTGTCGTTTTCCCGGGATTAGAACATGCGCCTCTTCGTTTCTCTGTTTCCCCCCTTAGTTGCTATGGCGCCCCTTTGTTGGTGCGTCGTCGTTCCGGGTACCCGGCGCTCATACCCTAGTCCAATGCGCTCGTCATCGTGCTCCCCGCTCCCTTCCACGTATTAGAATGTGTCAGACGTAATAATTGTTCTCGTTTATTATTATCGTTTTATAATAAATGTTTGATTTTCGTTATTGGATTTTAATTATCTGATTATATCTTTTTAGTTATGTCTTTTGCGGTAACCCTCTTTCTTATTTACCTTAATCCTCTTTTTCGTTAAGACATTTTGGGTTAATGATTTCTCTAATTAGTTTTTTAGTTGTTAATAACGCTCTCGCTATTGACTTTTGACGTCACTAGTCTTCTAATATCTTGTTTAGCTCCTTTTAATTTCCTCTCAATCTTTTTTGACGCAGTTAATAATGTAACACTCCGACTTTAACCGGAATACGTCTGGGTGCAACGTACTGATCACCCATAAGCTCGTATCACTATTAATAGTGACAATATAATTATTTTATTGCATAAATTCGCAAATACATGAGTAGTTTGATAATAAGGCAAATACCATTACATTGTAAATATTATTCTTTATTAAATATCCTAAGATCGACTAATGATCTTCATGCTTAGCACATCATTGAATTCAATCTGCAACACATTTAAATAATATTTTATTGTCAACAACACATGTTGGTGAGCTTTCATAGGTTTTGCCTATGTGTGTAAAACGTTTGTCGATTCACTTATCACGAATGAAATATATTCAAACATAAAGTAAATGTAACGCAACAAAAAAATAACGCCCCAACATAGGGAAATTATAATGATACCACCATTCTCGACAACCGAAGTCGAAGGATAGGTAGAGCATGTACGTCCCGTCGGACCCTCCCGCTTTAATGTTTGATATACCAACCATAAAGCGATAAACACATTGCACATTATACACGTACAATCATCATAAACAATATGAAAAGATGTTATTAACAAGCATGACATAATTGAAAATCGGTTTGTAAACAATTATCATAAAATAACGAGAAACATGGTAACGTGTTACACCCCAAAAATGTAAAAAGTGAAAAAAGGTTATGAAAAAAACTCACCTCGAAAGTATGAAAGATGATGATGATGATATAGTTAAAAATAATTCAAGTGAATTGCATGGGATATCTACATGAATAGATGAATATTTTAAATGAGCACTCAATACTACAAAGGTGGTGAAAAATATAATTGCATAGAAATAATCACATGATTGCAAGGTGAATTACGAGCAAGTTTAAACTTGACGAATGTCACATAGAATACATGAAATGAAACTTGAGATTAATTAATAACATTATTGATATAAAATATATAAAACTAAAAATACAAAAATAGTGTATTGTTTGTAGCATTTTTGTGGGAAATGATATGAATCTTCGTGTTAATGGTAAGATCATATGTGTAACATTCCGTTATTTTTGTTTTTTTAATTATATTAATGTACATTTGAAGTATTATTTGATGAGCGTTTAGGAACAGAACGATCATATAAGATGCAAGTGCCTTGATGAACGCATAAAGTCATTAAATGTCGTCTTAACTTGGCATATATATATATATGTATTTATATGTATACGTATATATATTGAATATAATAAAATGTTATGAAAGTATTCTTAATATCAATCCATTTAATACAGACATTATTAGTTATATAGTAATAAATTATATATGCATATGGTAACTTAAATGTCTTTCACAGTGTAGATATGCAATTTTTGAAATTATATATATTACAATTTTTAGATTTATGTTTCCTCACATTGTTACATTTTCCTTTATTTTATGTTATCATCGGTTGTAATTTATACTTGAATGTTGTTATTAGTAGTTGCTCATGGTTTTAGTCATGTGTACCCACGTGATTGCTTTTACCTACCTCCCATTTACTTTGAATTTCCATCGTTGACTTCAGGCTTTCACAATCTAGGACTAGACATTAAATTTGCCATATTTGTGGTGGTGAGAGAGAGAGAGAGAGAGAGAGAGAGAGAAAAACCATGGTGGATGAGAAGTGGCTAGGTTGTTTTAAAGAGAGAAAGAATAGGTTTTATGGAGAGGAGAGATGAGAAGTGGTGGCTGCGGAGGTTGTGTGGTGGCTTCAGTTGTAAAGAAACAAATTACATCATACACATATCTTTTCATTTAATCACTCACATATCTCCATATACATCAAACACATATTTTACTTACATCTTTATTTTGCTGCTAGTAATCACAACTTTCAAAAAAAAGATAGAATTTGTTAATATCAAATCATTGCTTAATTATTAATATTTATTTTTTTAACAATTAAATTTAATTCTTACACGTTATATGCTTTTAACCTTTATCATTCATTTCACATCTTAACCACTTTACCATCTCATCAAAGTAAAAATACTAATTAATATTTATCATTGTTAATTAAATTATTTATTATATCTAATTATAATATATTAAAGAGATCTTTGTAATGGTATAAACTAGAATAGAAACCATGTGATATACATGTGGTTTTTGGTTAACAAAACACAACTAAAAAGTTGAATTTAATAATATATATAATAACATACTATAGGGGTAGGGTATCGAAAAGACCCAAATACCTTTAAGTATTACCCGCGAGTAGGAGAGGAATCCCTCACATGCCACCCGTGGAACATATGGATCACCCGCATAACATGATAGAGGAAGAACACCCTTACATCACACGCGGAAACATCCAGGCACCCTCAGATGTCATCCGCATGATAGCACATCTATCCGCCAAGTTGCCTGGAAGGAAATGGCAACAGGACAGCTGTAAATAACTAATTACCTTCTAGAAGAATAAACCACGATTGTTACTTGAAGAATACATGACTCATCAACCAATGAATGAATGACACTTGGCCATGTTGTTATAACCATGCACATGGCTAGGGATCAACTCGTCCTATCATAGAATGACACGTGTCCAGGTTGTTATACACATGCACATGGGACATATAGCTCAACCTATCATATAAGGACATGCGTCTAGACGATTATGAGAGATCTTCTAGAAAGGGACAGCTGGCTCAATCACAATTCTCACATCCTTCGGCTATAAATACCTTGTCAATCTGCATAAGGTACATATTCACTCAAGTATTTATTCTCAATACTCTAGTACTTTCCCTACGTCAGAACGATAGTTATTCTCACGCCGGAGGGTGGTTACGGGAAGACCCCCCTTGTCGGTCCTGTATAATCACTCACACTCACAATCAAGTAATAACTCACGCAATAAATGTGTCAACAAGTATACAAAATTTATAAACCACTTAGGTTGTGTTTGTTTTTGCTTATAAGGTCGGCAAAAAGCCTATGTCTGCGGATGCGCAGACATAAGCTCTTGAAAACTGTTTGTTTTTTAAAAAAGAAAAGATCTGAAAACTGCTTTTATGATCTTAAAAAATAAGCTAATATCACCATCTTCACACTTCTTCACATCATACCAACATCTAATGTCCAACACCACCACCACCCACCGTCCGCCGCCAACACCACCACCACCCATCGTCCATCGCCACCACCACCCACCACCACCGTCCACCACCACCACCCACCGTCTGCCACCACCACCGTTAACAACGCACCACCACCACCACTGTCAACCACCCACCACCACCACCGTCCATCACCATCACCAACCCCGTCGGCCACAACCACCGTCCACCACCAAAACCGTCCACCACCACCACCACCCACCGTTCGTCGCCACTGCTACCCCCCCACCGTCTGTCGCCACCACCACCCCACCACCACCACCCGCCACAACCATAGTCCACTACCCACCACCACCCGCCACAACCATCCTCCACCACCATAGTCCACTACCCACCACCACCACCTATTTTCGGCCACCATCACCGTCCACCACCCACCACCATAACCGTCCATCACCACCACCCACCGTTCACCACCTACCACAATCGTCTACCACCACCAATTTCCATAGTTCGTACACCACTACCAATTATATTAGCAGTCTACAAACGTTAAATGACTTTTATCTACTGTAATTAATATATATGATAGGTAACTAATTTTCAGCTTATGTAGACGATATCCAATTTATAAAACAAACAGTATTATATTTTCAGATTGCAGACCTTCAGACCACATCTTCAGTTGCAGACATTAAATCAAATGAAACCAGATTGCAGACAATTTTTGTCTTAAAAAACAAACAGCACCTTACTCTTTTTTATGTCATAGGGTGGTGACATTGACAAAGACAAAACCTTTAAAACACCTGGGTTTGAGAGAGGCTTGTCTTGGATTCAAGTTCCATAAAACAACAAAAAATTAAAAGAAGTTCAATGTTAAAAAAAATACTCTTTTTTATTATAAATTCTTACTTTTTATAGGAGTTTACAAATTTTGAAGTTTTTTATTTGGCAAATGATTCCAAATTATATACACAATATTTATATATTAGTTTCCATAACAATAAATAGAAATAGTTTAAAAGTTATTTTTGTTTTTTAGATTAATATCACATAGAAATTTTATTTTACGTTTCACACGTAAATTGGCACGTCCAACGTGTGTGCGATTTAATGTTTTTACGTGTGCTTTTAGTACGGTTTAACAGTTCCGTCGCAACGCGTGGTGGTAAATGCTAGTTTAATATACAATTAACATATTATTGGAATTAAAAATCTATAATATATATAAACGAAAACATAAAAATCATAGGTGTCGTGATGTGGTCGCTCTCCCTTTTTTTGGAGTCACCATATTTGCTTAATTTTTAAATGGAGGCTTCTCATACATTTCACCCGAATTCACAAGTATGGGTCATATCAAACCCAGATATTTCTTAAACGGGTTATAACATCTCATTAAATTAAAAATTAATCTCACCAAATATTTGATATAAAAATCCTATAAAGTAGGGATATACTAAAAATTAATATATGATTTATTGAAAAAGATATATATAATTTATAACTAAAAAACCGATTTTATAGTAAAAAAAATAAACGAGTCTTGGGTCTCATCGAACTCATATAGTTTTTAAACCGGGTTATAACATCTCATTTATTTGTGAAAAAATTTATCATCAAACCATAAGTATATTATTAATTTTCATACAATTAAAAAATAAAAATTCATAAATAAATTAATATTAAAAACTAATAACATAAAACAACCCTGTAATATGTGGGATAAAAACTAGTATATTATATAAACAGAATATGTGTCGACAAAGCTTGTTAGGCTAAAGTCTACACGTGCATTCTTATGCCACAAGTACACTCTATTTAGCTAAGTAAATTGTATGGACCACGTTGCATGCAACCTTTCAGTTTAAAAGAAAACTTGTCAAGCACTTAGCACACCGCCAAATAATTTGTATTTATTTATTCCCCGGAGTACTATATATACACATAAAATAAGTCTGAACTCACAGAAAAGGTATAGTGAAAGTCTTATTTTTAGCAATATAATAATATTAGTTGTGACAAAGTCCAACCAAGAGAATAAACGGGTGGTGATCACGGGTCTTAAATAGCTAAGTTAAGTTATCGGCAATAAAAGGTTAAAAGATTCATATTTTATTCAACTGAACTAAAAGATTTATTAACAAGATGAATACGTCTTACCTTTCTAGAATGTGAATTCGCTTAACCTTTTTTATATCGTAAATATATACTATCTTTTTCTCAAAAATATATTTACTCTTATAGATTATGAAGGGTTATTCATATATAAAGAGTTAGAAAAGTATTTATGTGAGGGTTGGTTCAAATCCTCTAAAACATTTTGATACAAGGTAGTATTAGACACTCAGGCTAAAATACACATGTGTCTAGATCCTTACATATATGAAATGTAATGGGCACACTACAATCATACTGGCCATGGGGCGCGTAACCGTCCCTGAAGTGGTTTGTGCGTATGTTTAGTTCTGATGAGATGATAGTGAGACCCACTGAGTCGTTGTAACACATTTGGTGTTGTGTCATAACGAATTGTGAAAAACCTTTTATTGAGTCAGCGTTATTCACCAGCATATAGCTGACATATTTTAAAAAATGTTTTCAGGTAACAAGGCATAAAGTATAGAAGTGGATATGCCAATGGAAATAAAAGATCGTTAGGCATAAAATACAGCTGATGGCTCGGCTAATTTTGTAAACGAGGCATATATATATATATTTAAACTTGTTTATAAAGCAAGAAATTTTATAAAACAAAAAGGGTATTTAATTCCCTATGTTATAAAAGTAAATATTTTGTTAAATATCTTTCGCTGCGTAACCAAACTTTGATAAATTGACAGAATCGGTACCAAGTATTGGTCACACGGCTAGGCCCCTGAGGCCGGGGGCGACATGTTAGTATCAGAGCCATCGGTTTGAGCGAATTAAGTATTTGACAAAAAAATACTTAGGCTTTAACCCGTTTATTAAGTATTTGACAAAAAATACTCACCTTGAAAATGAGAAATGATAGTTTGAACGAGTCGAACAGACGAGGCGGAGAATCACGATGGATTATCCTAAACAAGTAAATACGTATGCTAGATTTTAACAACGAGTCTAAATGTAAAGGAAACCATGAAAAATTGGGGCTTGGAGAACTTAAATAACAAGATTAAAAAAGAGTTGAACTAAAATGAATTCAAGTTATGTAATTCATTTGACATTTATTAGTTGAATAATGATTTGTAAATGCATAATTATAACTTATTAATATAATCTTAAATAACAAGATTAAAAAATAATTTATGACTAAACGTCTTGTATTTTTAGTAATATAATAAATTAATTTACTAATTAATTAATTTAAAGGTTTTTACATGAATTATTTTAAAGAAATTATACATGTTAGTTTATATTAAAAAAATAAACAGTAGTTAATTTACTCAATTAATTATTTAGATATATGAAGTATATTAGTTCTATTATAAGAAATATTTAAATAAAACAATTTTTAGAAATCATCTTATTTAAAAATAATTTATAAGTTTAAGATGATCAATGGATAAAAAGATTTAGCTAAGTATTTATGCTTGTTCTTGTAAAATAACTAGGTTTGATCCAATATTTAGAAAAAAAAATCAAAAGTATTTATCTTGGATATCCATGATCATAGTGATTCTTAAAACCAAAATATAAGACTTTTAATATAAAAGTATCATGGTCATGAAGAACAAATTATGAACATTCAACACAAAATCAAAACAAAAACTATAGAATGAATGAAACCATAAAACTTATTAACGCTTTTAATCTTAAGAAATTAGTGTATTTAGATGTGAAAAATATGGATGATTAGTCCTCTTTTTACAGTGAATATTTAGATTGGTTATGTTTTATAGAATTTAATAAATTAAATCATGTTTAATATAATTAAAACACAAATTAAAAATAATGTAATGGGGTTTTCATAAGGTTTAACTCTTTTAATCAGTTGTATTAAATTAAAACATTCATTACTTTTTATTATAGTTAACTAACATATCAAAGATGATGATGATAGTTCAAGAATAATTCGAGTAAATTACATAGGATGTGTACATGAATGTATGATCTTGATTATGAATGTTTAACATGAGCATGCAATACTACAAGGGTGATGAAAAATATAATTGCATAGAAATGATTGCATGATTGAAAAGTGAATTAAGAATAAGTTCAAGATGGAAGAATGTCATATAAAATACATGAAACGAAACTTGAGATTAACAAATAACATTATAAAATTTATATATATAAATAAAAACAAAACCATAAACTTAAAATGGTTCGGGTTTTCAGGTTTGAAAATTAACGAATGTTACATGTAAGGATTGGAATGAAAGGTCGAGCGATACTCATGCCTTGAGTCGGTTATCAACTTATATAGAAATGTGAATTGGCTATCATATGATGCTTGGATAGGCCTAACGTGTAAATATGCTAGACGGCATGTGATACAAACTAAATTCTTATGCTTCTAGTTTAAGTAGTTAACACCACAACATATGGTCTTATGGCCTTAAAATCCTGTATTGATGGGATGCTTCGGGGTCCAGACACCATTTGGTCTTTATGCGGTTTATCATCTCGGTATTCATTTCTCTATAGTGGATATTAAATGAGCTCAAAGAGAAAACCTGCAGCTTATCGCCCAAATAAGTCAATAAATTGATCACTTCGTGCCTCAAAGTGCAAATACACTACTGATGACAAAACCGAGTCCCAGTGCGGAAGCGTGTACATATAAGGTGATAAACGAGCTCGGTTCAGGATTGATCTACAACATGTATTCACTCTAGAACGATCTAATGGACGGATGTCGAGAGTTTGTTTCGATTAACAATCAATAAAATAGGAGAATTGCAACTGAAACACAAATAGATAGAAATCGTTGTATGATATCATTAGTCGAATAATTCTCATAAAGATTAACGACTCATACACAAGAAATATCATCCACCACGGGAGAGCTCATCCCGGGGGAGGAGACTCTCTCAAAGGGATAACACCCATCTCAATCAATACACAATACACTCAATGCTAGACAAATCAATAAAAACATATATTTATACAAGTCTAGCATGACTTTGTCTTCAATCCATGCATCCACCCTTGGTTGAGACCAAACAATATATTTTTTCACCCACATATCAATTTGATGCGTCGGTCTAAAATATAAGACCCAACAATCTCCCCCTTAGACCGATGCCATCGAATTTTCTTCCATGATTACTTCATAACCCGTTGTGTTTCATTTAAATTCTCCCCCTCACCTTAAGCGGCTTTGAACTTCAATTATCAACATCAAGTAACAAGGTCATCATAAAAGAAAATAAACTCAATGTGATCATCAAATAATCTTCAGTTTTTCCCGTTTGTGGTGTGGATGTTGAGACGGCAGATTCCATCTGATTACGTCAACAAGATCCTCCACATATTTGAAAAACCTTGGATTAATGATCTTGATCAACTTTTCCTTAACTTGAGTCTTTTATTTGATTTGAAACAACCAATTTGCAATGAAATTCAAAAACTTTTACTCCCTCAATATCGTTGCAATTATCTTTAACAAACGTGTCTTCAAATCAAGTGCGGGTGAAAACATGAGACTCTTAAATTTCAACAATATTTGACTTGGTCAACTCATGAAATGATCCGGAAAATCAACGATCTTGTTCTTGTAAGCACCTTGTTGAAGTTGTGAAATTTTCATGATTTTTGCCCAATTCTTGCTCAAAAATCTCTAAACGACCAAAATGTCCATCGTTGACCCGACACAGTCAACAACCGAGTTGACCAGAAAAATCATTTCCAAACAATCACTCATGCTTGGGCAAACATCTTTCATTTAGAACACATGATCAAATAGTCAACGGATAAGTGAGTATGCATTATTTTCTTCATCTTAGCCCGTTTGACTTTAGAAAGTCAACTACATCAAATATCCCAGAAATTATTCTAAACACTTGATATATTTCACACACACAAACTTTCTGTTCACAAGCACACATATTTTCTTTCACTGGCATGCTAGACCATAGTCATGCTTGTGAGTAAGAAGTGTTGTAAGGTTCCGATCGCGGTGCCCTACATTTCATGTCAGATTTACTCATAAACACAGTTCTACAAATCAGAGTTAATTAAAACTTTTCGCGGAAATGTTAACTTTAATCAATCGTTATAAAACATACAAACTTGTCATTAAAACGTATCATAATAAATCATTTTTAAGACACCATTTCTTCCGTCTTCATATGCCAGTCGTTCAATCCTTGTCATGTGCCATCCTCATGCTAGCTCCTTATACATATTTACCTGCATGCATACTAAAAGTCAGCTACGCTGGGTGAGTTCTAGTTAATCAGACAACTTACCATACAACCATTTCATGCATTTATATATACATATGTGTCCGAAGACACATAGTCGTTCATCTAACCTGCTCACCTCACCGCTAACCTCTTTACTTCCCTACATCTTAGTCACTTAATCACGAAAGCACATTGAGGTTTTCCCTCCCACGTGCTTACGTATTGCCACTTATTTAACGAAGGCACGTAGAGGCTTGCCCTCCCACGTACTATCGTTGTGCCACTTAATAACGAAGACACGTAGAGGCTTACCCTACCACGTACTACCGTCATGCCACTTACACCCTTACCAACTTGTTACCACTTCTACCACACTCTAACTCGACGTGCCTACAACACACTTCTTATAATAAACAAGTCACAGCATAACATTCATACACACTGCTTATTACCTAGCAATCATTGTCTTTGGCGATACGTGCAGTATCCGAAGATCGTTCACGCACCGACAAACATTACTTTCCCTGTCTACACGTGCAATATCCGAAGATCGTTCACGCATCGACAGACATCCATTTATAGCATCTATATATATATATATATATATCAAACATTAAAGCATACACTTACCACTTAAGGTAAGTGTATTCACACTTCACATCAAGTATGCACACAGCCCCGAAAACATAACAAGGAAGTGGGTCTAGAAACTCACCTGGGTCCTGTTACGTTCATCTTTAATGGTTATTCCCTTCTTTAGTTGTGCACGACTAACTGTATCACAATTACACGTGCCAATTAACTATCACTACCCATATCGCGTTTCTAGTTTAATTATAACCCTCAACGAACGGGGCTCCAAGGGCAGCGCCCCTGGCAGCAGGGTTCTAGGGGCGGCAGCCCCTAGCAGGGTCCAAGGGGCAGAGCCCCTGGCTGGGGTTGAGCTGACCTAGTCAGCTTGGAAAAATTTTATTTTCATTAACTGTCTTAACACATTTTTCATTAGAATTCTAAATTATTATTTTATTTGCTAACTTATAAAGTTCGAGGGCTTCTTTGTAATTAATCCATATTATCTTAAGTCCAGGGACCTTTCTGTCATTCTTTCAAAGTCCACTTCGCTATCCAGTTCGTTAATGAATGGGGCTCATTTGTTACTTCTTGACGAATGGACTTTATAACTAATTGAACCTCTATAAGAAGTGAACCATATAACGAACTGGGGGTTCATTCGCCAGTTCTCCATTAACGAATTGCTTAATGAACTCCTTCTAATTCGTTATCTCTTGTTAACGAATGAGCATAACGAATTACAGCTAGTTTGTTATTTCCCCCTTTAACGAATTACTACTAGTTCTTCATTTCTCCGCTAACGAATTAGGGTTAGGTCTGAGAATGTCAGAAACATTCTCTGACATTCCCTTATCATCGTGCGCCACCTTTCCGGCGCCGCCGTGCTAGAAAAGCGTATTTTACCCCATTTTACAACGTTTTTCACCGTTTTCCTTCCCGTTCAATCCAGGTCTGAGTTAGGGGGACCCCTAAGCTCATCTTTTGATCAGTTTATACCCGATTCCATCCGGATCTCGTGATTTTGACGGTTTAGGGTGTCGGCTCGTCGTTTCGCGACTAGATCTAGCGGGTTTGGATCCATACAATATCATACTATCATTACCTCGGGTCGGGATCGGTTCTTCTTTTTGGTTTCGGTTAGAGAAAGAGAGAAATATGAGAGAGAGCTTAAGTGTGTGTTTTGGGTGGTGTATGGAATGGGTGAGAAATGAATGGATTAGGGGATAATTATGGCTTATATATTATTGGTCATGGGCTTAAGCCGATGGTCTTTTCTTCCTTACCTTATTAACCCAAGTTCATTACCTATATTACTTAACCCAACACAAGCCCGACTCATAATAACTCATATTTTACTTTATTAACCGAAATGAGAAACATAAATTATATTATTATCCATCTACTATATCAATTTTATTCTTCCGAAGTAAATAATATATGAAATATTATTTATAGAAATTTCGGAATGTTACAAGTGTGCTCGAGAGTAAAAAGATATGCAATGATTTGTCGTGAAGGTTTTCTTTACGAGCACCAAGCATGATCGGGAGAAAAAAGTGTGCTAGAGACACAAACTTGAGATTTCCTTTATAAGCATGTATGCTTAGAATATTTTTAAGCAAGAGATATGCTCGAGACAAAATTATAATTGTTCTTGTCAAAACAAAGTGTGCTTAAAAGACATGCTCGAATAAAAATTAAGATTTGCTCGGGATTAACAAATGTGTGCTCAGGGTAAACAAAGATATGCTCGGAAATGAACTTGTACTCGGGATAAAAAATTTTACTCGAGGCTTTCAAACACTTAACTTTTCGACACTAAAATGTGTTCTTGTAGCAGAATAAGGTATATTCTTTGCATCAGATCTTGTACAAGCTGTATAATTATGAAAATACTACAAGTTCAAAGTGCAATGACCATTCTGCCTAAACAAAAAATCATGCAGTGGCTGTAACTATATATTATCTGTTAATCTGTTCGCTGCAACAACTAACAAAATGTTGTGGCTGCAAAATCAAAATTACCATTTTATCCTTTGCAAAATAGTGCAGCAACAACTCAGTCGTTCATATATACAGTAGCTAACTCAATTTACAACTGTTTAAACAATGAGTACTCGTGAATAAGTCTGAAATCATATGACTACTCGTGTATATTGCAGAATAATAATCTGGTCGGGAAATAACCAGCAACAAATTAGTTACTACTCATGACTAAACATATCATCAGCGAATAAACTTGTGCAGCCACAACATTCCGAATTAGAGTATGTCAATTGTTTGAAAAAAGTTGCATCTACTCGTTAAAAACAATCAAATCAGCAAACAGGTTCAAATCCTACTTGAATATGCTCATGAACAAGAACAAACATCTGCTCGTAACTTGCAATTTCGAACTGCTCTAGAGAATTCCATCACTGATTCATAATATGCAGCAGCAACTACCCGTAAACTACATCAGGATATGCACTTCATTTTTGAATCAGCAAATATGTTCGAACACATATTCCAGCACAACTGTTCCTAACAAGCAGCGAAGTACTCGAGCGATGTTCAGGACTACCTACTCAGAAAACAATGCTTGCACTAACATAACAATACCTGTTCTAGAATCTTAATGACTGTTCATGAGATAATCAGTAGTTGTTCGTGAATCTGATCTTAACAGCTGTAACATTGAGTGTTTGTGTAATCTTTAACTTTCTGTGACCAAATACACAAACTCAACCAATTAACTTAACTTCGGCCCCTATGTTCAATTAGGGTTTCCAATTAACCGCTCATGAAGGAACTGATTATCAGCATCTCAAACATGCAGGTCAGCTGCAAAAGTACTGAAATACCAATGCAGAAACTTGCATCAGCAGCGGATAATCTGTGTAATTACAGATCAGCAGCAATGTACACAAAACTGTTAAACATTCAGTCCATAATCAACATATCAGTAGCTGCACTCAGCAAGAAAATTATCAAACAAACCCTTGAAATAGTGCAGCAGCTGCAGCAAATAACCCGTAAACCAGCAGCCTTACAAGCTACAACAACATTTAAAGTTTCTTATTGGTCTATAAATGATTGTGCAGCAGCAACAATATGTAATATTGAGCAAACTATTCTTGCATTATAATCGTATCAACAGCAACAAACAGTAGCAAAATTTTCCAAATTGCCCCTGCTGCATACCAAATAAATCTGACTTTATACACTTATGAACCCTGAGAATAAATCAACAGTTGTACGTAAAACATATGAGCTGCAAAAAGACTAAACTGCCCATGCAGTGTTCGTTCTTCCCATGTCAAATATTGCAGCAGCAACAGTCACTGAATTACCAGCAACTTACCAAATTACCCCTGAAACGCACCAACTATGTTTCGAAAATAAGCAAATCAGCAGCAACATCTATTTCAAACACATGACAACCTATCTGTTTGTGAAATAATATATCTGTAACAACACTAATTGTTTGTCAAATAAACCAATATGTGCACATGAACAACCAACAATCTGTTGTAAATACCCAAATTTGTTCATGAATAATTGTCCCATTTATTCGAATAAGCTTCCATTTGCTGTATTTACTCGTGGATGACTTCACATATCAATAGAAAGCAGCCCATATAACAACTCGTTAATAACCAGCATTAATATCAGCAACTTTAGTACTCAGAAATTTACTTAGCTGCTGTGAATAATCAAAGCTACTAGTAACAGGTCCTTATTACTCGTATAAACTAGTTGCAACAATAGCCACTACCTGAAATCAGCAAGCTTGAACAAATAATCCATTTTCCCCCAATTTTGAACATGTAAGCCCTAAATTTTTGGATCCAAAATTGAACAATATCAAAATGAAATTAAGCATTGAAATCAGTCTATATAATCACAAAATCATCATTGTATCATAAATAATCCATCAATTTCACCAAACACTAATATCTAGAACATCAAATATAAACGAATTTGACCTAAAACGAACCGAAAACAGTAGATCTGGACGAATTTGAACATATAAATGTGAAATTGATGTTGAATCTCCAAAATAATCATCAACCCAAACATCAATTCACTTAAGTCATCTTCGAATTTTCAAATGTCGTCCAAAACCATGCAAAAACCCACTAAAACTTCAACAAACTTCAAGTTTAACGTCCATGGCGGATTCAAGAGCGAATTGAATCGAATTCAGCGATTAGTATGAACGATTCGGCAACCCGCTCTGATACCAATTGACAAAACCGAGCCCCAGTGCGAAAGCGTGTACATAAACGGTGATAACGAGCTCGGTTCATGATCGATCTACAACATGTATGCACTCTTGAACGATCTAATGGACGGATGTGGAGAGTTTGTTTCGATTAACAATCAATAAAATAGGAACAATTGCAACTGAAACACAAATAGATAGAAATTGTAGTATGATATCATTAGTCGAATGATTCTCATAAAGATGAACCACTCATACATACATTCAAACATACAAAAGATATATCATCCACCCCGGGAGAGCTCATCCCGGGGAAGAGACTCTCTCATAGGGATAAAACCCTAGATCTCAATCAATACACAAACACTCAATGCTAGACAAATGAATAAAAACATCTATTTATACTAGTCTAGCATGACTTGGTCTTCAAGCCATCCACCCTTGGTTGAGACCAAACAATATATTTTTCACCAACATATTAATTCGATGCGTCGGTCTAAAATATAAGACCCAACAACTGACTTGATCACCCACGTTGTTAGTCATGCATGGTCCCCTTGCTCGTGTCCTAATACCATAAGAAATGGACCACAAGCACACGATGTATGCAAGCCCTATAGATAAAATTGTGCATATTCGTCCATGAGAATGGACCTCGGGGTGTTACTTGATAATGGGGGTATGTCCAGTATTGGGGACCGTTTACTGATTAGCTACTTTAGTATACCTTAATCATATCTAATGGCCTTCTAGTATACTTGCATGCTTAGGTTTAGGCGGGCAGCAATATCCTTGATCGTCTTAGCTAATTCATCATCATTAAACTTGTACACTAATTGTGCAATCATTTTTTATCTACTAATTTATAGGTTTAAGTCAAGACGGTATAATTTTATCTCGAAAACAATTTTGTTAGGGTATTATGAAGATTAATGAAATAAAATAATGATATAATAATAATCGGGTTTTCACGAAATTAACGGAAACTAAAAGTTGGTTTATGAGTGAAAAATTATAAAAAAAATAACTTATAACTAATTTTATTTACTTTTAAATAATATTATTTAGTTTAAAATGAATTTTTAATAATTTATTTGATTAATATAAAAATATAAAAAGGCATTAAAGAAAATAAATAAAAAAGGCCTGAAAAACGAGTTTAAGCGAGTGGTTCATTTCCGGTCGGACACGAACTCAACTTTAGGTTGGGTTCGTTTCCGATATGGTAAAAATATTATATTTCAGAGAGTGAGATGAAAAAAATTAGTTTTAGATGTTGGATAAAGAAAATAACTAAACCGAACAAATACATAAGCGAGTCAAGTTCATTTTTGATGAACTAACACTAATGTTAGATAAATTTTAATATAACATTAAGTTCTAAACGACCCGAACAAGCAAAAAATACAAAAATGACATACCCGAAGAAGAACTTAGATAATAAAAGAAGGAATCTTGAACTTCACGGGTTGACTTCATAAATCAAAGTAGGTGAAACTCACCAAAATAAGAGAATATTAACAATATTTTATAAATTGAGTTGTGAGAAAATGAGAAGGAATGGAGCTCTGTTTATAAGTGAATTGAGCTAGAGGTGTTTCAGTTGAATTAAATTGGTCAAAATACTTAACGGATCATGGATACCATTCAAAACTTGTAATTGATCATAAAAATTAAGTTGTAACATACAAATTATATTCAAACAAATTTATTATCATCATAAAGAATTTTTGACCAAAATTTTAATGTAGTTGAATGTAATTTTCATCTTAAAAAAAATAACTTTAGATTAAACTAAATGTGACATACAAATTAAAAGGATGTACATTGGTTATGCGTCAATAATGTTATTTAATATTTGAATAAGTAAAAATCATGGGTGTTATAATTTTATTTATATCTATATTAGTAACGATTAATATCATCAAATAACTTTAAGAAAGAAAAACTACTACATACGAAATATTGTAACTTCCTACTTTTGATAATAATAAATAAAAGGAATTTTGGTTTATTTAATAAAGTGTTATTATTTAGTTAAGTTTAATAAATTGATAGAGTGTGAGATTGGCCTGTAAAAGATGGAATAAGGGATGGTGATGGGCCTTAGGTCCATGGGCTTAAAAGTATATAAACCCTTAAACCTCCCTAAAACTCTAAAACTCTAAAACCCTTATTCTTATCTTCTAGCCTCCCTACACACTAAAAACACATATAAACACTCCTTTATCCTTTATGGATCATGTTTGAATCCGAACCAAGGAGGTTTGTGCTAGATCGTCGTCATAGAAACAAGAAAAACGTCCTTAGTCACGTGTCGAAACTAACCAGTAGCCACAACACGCCAACAAGGTACGTTTTTAATGTAAAGGTTATGTTTTTAAGGTCGATTTGCCCTAAGATTTGATACAAAGTCAAATCGGGCCTTATTATGTAGTAAAGATATGAACTTGGATGTAAATGAGGTGTTTTGGAACAAAACGGGACAAAGGGTTGACGTTTGGACCGTGTTAATGCAAGGAAACGATGTCGTTGTAGACCAAGGCTCATTTCTTATGCAAAACGGGTAAAACGAGTCGAAAGGAAAGGCTGGGAAGTGATGAAAATATAACCCATATTCGAATCGGGTCATAAGAAACCGGATTCAAAAGAAATGTAATCAAATCGAATGGCCAGGTATGTGATCAAATCGAATGGGGAAATTGATCGAATCAAACAGGGAAATTGATCGAATCGAATGGTGATTCGATTCAAATATAAAGTCCATTTGAATAGAAAGTCCATTCGAAAAGAAAATCCATTCGAACAGAACATCTATTCAAATAGAAGGTCCATTCGATTAGAACTGAGAATTCGATTAGATTAGTCAAGACTTAGAAATTTCAGATGAATTTTTAGTAAAGGACTGTTAATGAAAATAAAATTTTTCCAAGCTGACCTGGCAGCTCGACCCCAGCCAGGGGCTCTGCCCCTTGGACCCTGCTAGGGGCTGCTGCCCCTAGACCCCGCTGCCTGGGGCGCTGTCCCCCGGACCCCGTAGCTAGGGGTTACAATAACTTAGAAGTATGATATAATTAGAAGTAGTTAACTGATACTATAATTGTTTCACATTTAGCCGTGCACAGCTTAGGAGGGGTATCACAATTAACTCTGAGAAGCAAAAGATACAGGTGAGTTTCTAGCCCCATTTCCTTGTCATGTTTTCGGGGCTGTGTGCATACTCGATGTGATTAGTTAATACACTTACCTAAGTGGCAAGTGTATGATATGTGAAAGTTGTGATGTTGTATGTATAATAAATGAATGTTTATAAATGATATTTGAATGATATTGAAGGTAAAAGAACTAAAAGTAAACAAGTAAAGGTATATAAATACATGTATGGTTATGGTATGGTTGGTCGACGAACAAGAGGGTACCTGGCGCTAATAATATTCAAGGCAAGAGGGAACCGAACCCTAATAATATTCGAGGCAAGAGGGAACCGGACCCTAATAATATTTGAGGCAAGAGGGAACCGGACCCTAATAATATCCGAGACAAGAGGAAACCGGTCCCTAATAATACTCGAGGAAGTAGGGCGAAATGCTCTTAAAAACGTATAAGTATGTATATAAATAAAGATAAAATATGAAAGTATGAAAGTAAGGAAGTAAGGATGAAGGTATATGCTTATGAGTGTATAAAGGAAAGTAAATCAAGTTAAGTATGTAGTATATGAACGTATTGTATGTTGCCTGATTAACTAGAACTCAATCAGCATAGCTGACTTTTAGTATGCACGCAGGTGAGTAGAATGAGACAACTAGCTTGAAGGGGGACACATGGCAAAAGAATAAAGAAGCTGGCATCTGAAGACTTTATTTTTGGTGTTTAGACTAAGAGACATGTTTATTATTGATGTACATAAAATTATACATCTTTTCGGCATCAAATAATAAACTACAATTTCTATTAAATAACATAGCATAAAAGACTACTTATCATAATAAAATGTAATTTCAGGTGAAACCAAGCCCCAAACGAAGAAACAAGCGAAAAGACGAAGAAAAACAGAAGAAAACACAAGAAAAACAAAGAAACACGCCCCCATGTCTCAAGAAACACGCCCCCATGCTTCTGAACACCGAAAAAGACAAAAAGAATTAGCACATGTCAATAAAAAGCACGGGGCCGTGCCTCTCAACCACGGGGCCGTGGTCACCTTTCAGAAAAGACAAAAAGAATTAGCACATGTCATAAAAAGACACGGGACCGTGCCTCAGGAAACACGGGGTCGTGGTGAGTCATCATGTACGATCTGACAACATGCAACTGGGACACGTAGACACCAGGCCGTGCTTAATAAAGCACGGGGCCGTGCTTTTCTCTCCAGACAGCCTATAAATAGTGGCTCTTGTGCCATTTGGAGAGGGTGCCTTGAAAAGAATTATATCTGGTTCTCTCTGATAAAAACACACACTAACACTCACATAGAAGATTTAGTGAAGAGTTTTAAGGCTTGGAGGTCATCACCATCAACCATTATCATCATCCATCATCATCATCATCATCATTAAGAAGGAAGATTCATCTACATTTGGTTAGATCATTCCAAGTTTAATCATTTATTTGCTATCATCATTCATCTTAATGTTTATCATCATGCTCACTATGAGCTAAACTCCTTTTACCATCTAAAATCTATGAAGAAACTTTGTTCTACTTGATAATTATATAAAACATGTGATGTAGTCTAGTAAAGTACATGGTTATATTACAATTATCTTTTGATGAGAAATGTTTCACCATCTTAAATCACTAATTCAAAGTTGGTGGTTGTCAATTCTATTGGCAATCGTTCATGATCAATTCATGTTCTTGAAAGATAGAAA
This sequence comes from Bidens hawaiensis, assembly GCF_021521415.1. Classification (NCBI taxonomy): domain Eukaryota; kingdom Viridiplantae; phylum Streptophyta; class Magnoliopsida; order Asterales; family Asteraceae; genus Bidens; species Bidens hawaiensis. Next base: position 200,429 of record NW_027494649.1, on the reverse strand, counting down.
TACTTTGATACATTATCGAAACATGGATCCTTATATTGTACTTAGAAATGATGAGATATAAGTTATGATGTATTTCTCTATGTCTTGGAAACATGGATCCTTATATTAACTTTACGAAACTGCTTGCCAACTTAAATTGACATCATTGAGATGGCATGACATTAGGAAATGGTGGACTTTAAAATGCGCATGCTATCTCCTTAGTGCCAAAGATGCTCACTTAAGGTTTAAGGAGCTATCTATCATATATTGCTATGGCAAGTTTATCACATGTTTAAAAATTAACTATCAATGTTAGAATGGAGTGGATTCTTGATCTTAGATGATAACCTTCGCATAATTGAACAACTCGTTTAGAATCTCTCATCTTGGTCACCTATATATTATATATAAGTATTTATATTTTATAAAAAGTTCGAAAATTAACCTCAAAATGATTAAAACCTCCGATTAAAGTATAACAACGATTTATTACTAGAAACATTTGTGTCCACGGATCGATACTTGGTTCTTATCAATACTATTCTACATATACGATAGGTACACTTGCCTATTTTGTGTGTGTTTAGTCTTTGTAGAAATCACTTTTATAAATTTAAAACACGATCTTGTGCAAAAGAAAATCATTCAACCTCTTATATTTTATACCACTAGCACGCACGTACATCAATTTTTGTTTAAAATTTTAAGACTTATGTAATGGATGGTTGACATTTATGTATTCCGTGAAAAGTTTTATTTAACTCTGATGTTTAGAACTGTGTTTATGAGTAAATCCAACGCCCAACGTAGGGCACCGGGATTGGGGCCTTACAAATTGATATCAGAGCATAAGTTTGAGAGAAATAAGCATCATACATGCTTAGACTCGGACAGAGAATGGGACTTAAGTAAAAAAAGAAAGAAGATGCCAGTTCAAGAAAGCCATGAGTCACTCAAGCAAGCTAAGTTAAGGTAAATTATCTGATTAATTTCATTTGTAATGTAAGAATGTGTAAGGAAGTTAGCTTTATTGCTAGGGATAGGAGTATATGATTATATAAACTGATTGATTGTCTAACTATTAAAAGTAGAACTAGCACAAGTGGACTCACAAAGGGAAGTGCATAGGACACGGAAAGTAACGTGATCAGCTAATCACAGCTGTGCACTGTTATTACCTGTTAGTCTTACTATCCTTGTACTAAATAGTTCCTTGAGTGACGACCTTTGTGATTCCTTACAGAATACGAATGGCTGGAGCAAGAAAGGTTGTTGGTCAAGGAGGTTGTACTGGGCGTCGTGGCAGGCCACGCATTGTATGAGAACCCTCTGTAGAACCAATTACTAACACAAGAGAGGAGAAGAGTGAGACTCTGCGAGGACCAAGCAACAATGAAGGGTATCAACTGGATCCTGTTGCTCAAGCAGCCATTGCTCAAGCTGTAGTTGCCGCAGTGAAGAATCTGCATCCTAGCAAGTCTGCTGAAAGCCATGCAAGGACCGCTGAGAGGACAGGGGAGAATGGTAAGAAGGATGATGAAAGAGAAAAAGGTGACTCGAGTGAGGTTAGGTCTGTGAAAAATGATGAAAGGAAGAGGGGCCGAGGTGGGTGTAACTACAAGTCATTCAAAGGTCGTGACCCACCGAAGCTGATTAGTTTTGGAGACGCAATCGCTACTCTCCAGTGTATAACCACAATGGATAAGGTTATCCGAATTAGCGAGTGTCGTCTCGGACAAGCAGTAGGTTATGCTACTCAGTCGTTTGGTGATGAGGCTATGTACTGGTGGCAAACTGTGGAACAAAGAAAGACCCGGGAAGAGATTAAGGCTATGAGGTGGAATGATCTGAAAGAGTTGGATATGAAACGTTTCTGTGTTGATGCTGAAGTTGAGAGGGCGAAGATGAAGTTTCTGAATCTGAAGATGGGAAAGTTGACACACCGCGAGTACACTACCGAGTTCAACCACATGTCGAGGTTGGTACCTAACATGGTGAACACTGAAGCCAAGTGAATCAAGTGTTACATTAGAGGGCTACCACAGAATGTTCGCACCTTAGTCAGGGAAAGTAACCTGCTACTTTTGACTCTGCTGTCGAACTCGCATAAATGGTTTACGATGACCTGCTTGCGGATGATGTGGTGCTAGAAGAGAAAGGAGAGAAGAAATGGGTTGCTCCTGCTAAGCAGCCTGGGACTCGGATGTGGAATCCCAAGGATAAAAGGCAAAAGGTGTGGGAGAGAATGCCCTGTAAAACGTATGGTAAAATGCATGGCGGTGAGTGTAAGTGGGGTATTGGTTCTGATACATGTTGCAAGTGCGGGAAAATCCATGTCGGGGAGGCAGAGTTAGATCAAATGTCTGTTATAAGTGTGGAAAGGTGGGGCATTATGTTCATGAATCTAGCGCAAAGCCCGCGTGTTACAAATGTGGTAAGATAGGTCATATGTCAAGGGAGTGCACCGATGGTGAAGCTAGGGAAAATGGAAAGAAAGATGTTGAGCAAGCTAGGTCAAGGACCAAAGCCTACATGCTGACTCAGGAACAAACCAAGCAAATCCCGGATGTTTTCACATGTACGTTTCTAGTAAACGGTATTTCTGCTTCAGTATTGTTTGATTCGGGTGCGAATAGAAGTTTCGAAGTTGTACCATTTAGTAAGTTAGCAAAAATGAAATGTTATCGTGTGCCTGAAAGTTTTACCATAGAAACCGCTAGTGGAACCTCGGTTAAGATAATGAGAATGATTAAGGATTGTAAGATAGAGTTAGAGAGACATGAGTTCCCTGTCTGGCGCCGTCCGGGATGATAGAACTGATGTCCCAACTGCAAGAACTCCTCGACAAAGGTTTCATAAGGCCGAGTGTTTCCCCTTCGGGAGCACCGGTGTTGTTTGTTAAGAAGAAGGATAGAAGTATGAGAAAGTGCATATACTATCGCGAGTTGAATAAGATTACGGTGAAGAATAGATACTCGTTGCCACGGATTGATGATTTGTTTGATCAACTACAAGGTTTGAGTTTGTTCTCACGAATAGACCTTAAATCATGCTATCATCAGCTGAAGGTAAAGGAGGCTGACATCCCTAAGACGGAATTTAGGACGTGCTATGGGCACTACGAGTTCTCGTGATGTCATTTGGTCTAACGAATGCTCCCGCAACATTTATGGATATAATGAATATGGTATGTCGGCCGATGTTAGACAAATCAGTTATCGTTTTCATTGACGATATATTGATTTATTCAAAGAGCGAGTCTGACCATGATGAACATCTACGATAAGGGTTGGAGATTTTGAAGGAAGAGAAGTTGTATGCTAAGTTTTCGAAGTGCGCATTCTGGTTGCGTGAGGTACAGTTTCTAGGTCATGTAATCAATCCTGAAGGATTTACTGTGGACCCAGCTAAGATCAAGGCGATAACTAATTGTAAGACTCCGCAAAACCCTAATGATATACGAAGCTTCTTAGGGTTGGCTGGCTATTATAGAAGATTCATTGAAGGCTTCTCCAAGATAGCCGCACCGTTGACTGGAATAACATGAAAGTCTGTAGTATTCAATTGTGGTAAGTTTCAGGAAGAAGATTTCGAGGAATTAAAGAAAAGACTCACGCAAGCCCTAATTCTTGCTCTACCCGAAGGTGATGAGGATTTGGTTGTTTGTACTGATGCTTCGCATCGTTGGTTAGTTTACGTGATAATGCAACTAGGAAAGGTGATAGCTTATGCGTCCAGACAGTTGACAGTTCATGAAAGTATCTACCCGATGCATGACTTAGAGCTAGCAGTAGTGGTACATGCTATCAAGATTTGGAGACACTACTTATATGGTACTAAGTGTGCTATCTACACCGATCATAAGAGTTTAAAGTGTTTCTTCGAGCAGAAAGAGCTGAATATGAGACAGAGGAGATGGTTAGAGCTGATAAAGGACTACGACTGTGATATCAAATACTATCCTGGTAAGGCTAATGTGGTAGCCGACGCGCTAAGCCGTAAGAACGAGGAAGTCATTGCAAAAGTGAAATCTTTTAAGTTGATCATTAACTCAGATCTCTTTGAAGAGATCATCAAGAAAAACTATTACATACGAAATATTGTAACATCCTACTTTTGATAATAATAAATAAAATGAATTTTGGTTTATTTAATAAAGTGTTATTATTTAGTGAAGTTTAATAAATTTATAAGTCTGTACTATCTAATCGAATTCTCAATTCTAATCGAATGGACCTTCTATTCGAATAGATTTTCTGTTCGAATGGATTTTCTATTCAAATGGACTTTCTATTCGAATGGACATTCTATTTGAATACTACAGACTTTCGGGTTATTCCAGTCAATTGTGCGGCTATCTTGGATAAGCCTTCAATGAATCTCCTATAATACCCAGCCAACCCTAAGAAGCTTTGTATACCAGCCGGGTTTTACGGAGTCTTCCAATTAGTTATCACCTCGATCTTAGCTGGGTCCACAGTTATTCCTTCAGGATTGATTACCTAACCTAGAAATTGTACCTCACGCAACTAGACTATTACATACAAAATATTGTAACATCCTACTTTTGATAATAATAATAATAATAATAATAATAATAATAATAATAATAAATAAAAGGAATTTTGGTTTATCTAATAAAGTATTATTATTTAGTTAAGTTTAATAAATTGATAGATTGTGGGCTTGGTCTATAAAAGATGGAATAAGGGATGGTGATGGGCCTTAGGTCCATGGGCTTAAGGGTATAAAAAACCCTTAAACCTCCTTAAAACCCTAAAACCCTCATTCTTATCTTCTAGCCTCCCTACACACTCAAAAACACACACAAACACTCCTCTATCCTTTACTGATCATATTTGAATCCGAACCAAGGAGGTTTGTGCTAGATCGTCGTCATACAAACAATAAAAACTTTGATAGAAAGTCCATTCTATTGGAGTAAGTTTCAGGAAGAAGCTTTCGAGGAATTAAAGAAAAGACTCACGCAAGCCCCAGTCCTTGCTCTACCCGAAGGTGACGAGGATTTGGTTGTTTGTATTGATGCTTCACATCATGGGTTAGGTTGCGTGTTAATGCAACGAGGAAATGCGATAGCTTATGCGTCCAGACAATTGAAAGTTCATGAAAGTACGTACCTGACGCATGACTTAGGGCTAGCAGCAGTGGTACATGCTATCAAGATTTGGAGACACTACTTATACAGTACTAAGTGTATTATCTACACCGATCATAAGAGTTTGAAGTATTTCTTCGAGCAGAAAGAGCTGAATATGAGACGGAGGAGATGGTTAGAGCTGATAACGGACTACGACTGTGATATCAAATACTATCATGGTAAGGCTAATGTGGTTGCCGACGCGCTAAGCCGTAAGAACGAGGAAGTCATTGCAAAAATGAAATCTTATAAGTTGATCATTAACTCAGATCTCTTTGAAGAGATCATCAAGAAAAACTATTACATATTTCGACTTTATGCGGTTTATAATCTCGGTATTCATTTCTATGTAGTGGATATTAAATGAGCTCAAAGAGAAAACCTGCAGTTTATCTCCCAAATAAGTCAATAAATTGATCACTCTGTGCCTCAAAGTGCAAATGCACTACTGACTTGATCACCATGATGTTAGTCATACATGGTCCCCTTGCTCATGTCCTAATACCATTAAGAAACGGACCACAAGGACACGATGTATGCAAGCCCTACAGATAAAATTGTGCATATTAATCCATGGGAATGGACCTCGGGGTGTTGCTTGATAACGGGGGTATGTCCTGTAGTGGGGACCGTTTACAGATTAGCTACTTTAATATACCTTAATCATATCTAATGGCCTTCTGGTATACTTGCATGCTTAGGTTTAGGTGGGCAGCAATATCCTTGATCGTCTTCGCTAATTCATCGTCATTAAACTTGTACACTGATTGTGCAATCATTTTTTATCTACTAATATATAGGTTTAAGTCAAGATGGTATAATTTTATCTCGAAAACAATTAAGTTAGGGTATTATGTAGATTGATGAAATAAAATAGTGATATAATATTAATCAGGTTTTCACGAAATTAACGGAAACTAAAAGTTGTTTTTAAGTGAAAAATGATATATATATATATATATATATAATTTATAACAAATTAGGGAGTTCGAAAGATGAAACGACAAAGTCTTATCGTTATACGGAATTTCAAAAAAAATTATTATATGAAAGACGGTAAAAAAGAATTCAGTCACTGTATAAAATACTGTAAAAAAATATTCGTTTACATCGTATGAAATACGTTAATTTTTTTTAACGTTACCCTTAAGTTTTCGTTTAGATCCGCCACTTAGGGATGACATTGGGTCAGGTTTAAGTATTCCCAAACCCATACCCGGTTATTAAAGTTTGTCCCAAACCCGTCGGATTTTAATCGGGTAATTACCCTTCGGGTTTCGTGTTTCCTATCGGGTTTTGATAAAATACCCGATGGGTATATCCGGCTCAAACCCACTAGGTTTTGACATAATATAACTAATCGATTATAAAGAAAGTTACCATAAAGAAAGAATATGTTAAATAATTGACATAAACATGTTTCGACAAATAATATATTTGGAATATAGTATATATATGTAATAGAGCAAATTACCAAAATAACCCATTTCATGAGAGAGAAACAACAAATAGCACGTGAGATTTGAAATTCCCAAAATAGCCCATCAAATCTTACGTACACGTGAGTTTGTGAGATTCCCCATGACTTTTCGTGGACGAATCAGATTCTGCCAAGAGTGTTCCATTCCCACCTACCACGATATTTTTCATCACAAATTTGTCGGAAACGTAACTTTTGACACCAAATATAACCTGAAAAAACCAACTGTAACGTGATGTTTCAAGTTGTTTTTATCGGCAACGTGAGTTTTTAAAAAATATGGTTTTTATGTTTTTTGAAATTCATCTCCAAAGATGAATTTCAAATGAATTTCGCCTTTTAAAAAAATCTTTTTCATCATCCTCTTCATCCAACTCCAAGCTCTAATAATAGAGTGAGTGACCAGTCCCTGTCTTTGTTCTTGTAGGAAGCCATTAGATTTTGCAGATGATCATAACCAAAATGAATATCCATAGCTATGAATATCCACATGAATATTACGTATCTATCTATAAACCCAATAATATAAATCTTACTGGATAGAGGTGCTATATCCCAATGCAAACCTTTCAACTTCGGCTTCAACACCGACACCGGCGGTGGTGGCGATGGCGGCACCGACACCGTCTTTTTAGTTTCAGACACAGCAGGCGATGATCCTTTCGGAGAGAAGAACTTGTCCTCGGAGTCCGTGAAACAACAACACTCGTCTACGTTGTGTTGGTTATGATTATGATAAATATTTTGTCGGGGTAATGGCGGCAGTGAGTGGAGCTCCGTTGAATCCATGGTGGTGGTGGTGGTAGGTTGTAGTGGGTGCTTGGAGTTGAAGCGGTGGTGGGTAATGGTGGTGGTTTGTCGGAGGTGGGGTGTTTGGCCGAAAACAGGTGGTGGCTGTCGGAGGATGGTGGTTTGTGGTGGTGGTTGCGGCGGTATAAGAGGGTGGTGAGTATGGTGGAAGTAATAAGAATGGAAATAAGAGATAGTGTGAGTGAAAGGAATAATATTTATTTGAAAGTGTGTGATTTGGAAGAAGGTGATGATGGGAGGGTAATGGAGGTGATGTTCGCCGGAAAAGTGGGGATGGTAGTGGTAGTGGTAGTGGGGAAGAAGGGGTGGTTGTGAGGTTTACAATAGAAGAAGAAAATGAACTTTAATTGAAAATCGTCCTCGAATTTGAAATCCATTTTTGGAGATGAATTTCAAAATAACTTTATAAACCATAATTTTGAAAACTCATGTTGCCGATAAAAACAGCTTGAAACATCACGTTACAGTTGGTTTTTTTCAGGTTATATTTTGTGTCAAAAGTTACGTTTCCGACAGATTTGGGATGAAAAATATCGTGGTAGGTGGGAATGGAACACACTTGGCAGAATCTGATTCGTCCACGAAAAGTCACGGGGAATCTCACAAACTCACGTGTACGTGAGATTTGATGGGCTATTTTGGGAATTTCAAATTTCACGTGCTATTTGTTGTTTTCTCTCTCATAAAATGGGCTATTTTGATAATTTTCTCTATATAATATAATAAGCTATATCGGGTACATCAGGTATATAATCGGGTAAATGGGTTTATGTTATCGGGTAATCGGGTCGAGTAATCGGATATATTAGAAATTCTAAACCCGCGAAAAATTTCAAAATTAATCACAAACCCGTCTCCAATCCTAATGGGTCGGGAATTACTCGTTACGGGTTTCGGGTTTTTCCATCAGGTTCAGGTTTCATCGTCATTCCTACCGCCACTAAGCACCATATTCAAGTAAAATCCTTATGGGTAAGTGGCGTGTTTACGACCAAAGGGGTCACGTTTAAACGCTACAGAGTATGTTATTGTGAATTTGTTCGAATAAATTAATAAATTCTATTTAAAAAAATAAACAAAAACAATTTGTGTACTAGTGTCGATTTAGTCCACACACAATTAATGTGGTGGTAGTTGGGACCTAGGAACCTGAAAGAAGGTTGGTAGTTCTGTCGGCTGGAACATATTCAACCACGACAACCCATCAAATCTGTTGAGCTTTTTTTTTTTTTTAACAAAAAACCAAAACCAAGTAACGTCGGGTATTTCGTACGTGGTCTTCACTGACTAAAGGTAGTCTGAGCTGGTCACGAGTCCGGGCGGACGGAGCCCCTAGCGATCCACCTATTAAGGGATTCCCCGGATAAAACCCGACCCCACGCTCGCCAAACGGCACAACAGCGAGTAGCCGGTAAAACCGGGTAAGATCAGGCGTCGAACTCTGACAAGCCAGGGTTATTACTCATATCTCCCATATAAATTGATGATAATGAGGTTTGAACCCCATACCTCTCACTGGTAAAGTGAGTGCTCTATCAATGAGCCACATCCAATTTATATCAAATCTGTTTAACTACTCTAGCGAAGCCAAAAATGACTCAAATGATTATAAATAATTTATATATATGATTTTTAAAATCTTATCAAACTATTTAAGAAACAAATATTATTAAGTTGACGATATTATTATAGTTTGTTAGTATTAATTTTATGGGTCAAGTTATTCTATAAAGGAGAACAAAAATGAAAAGAATGAGAAAAATTTATAATCACACAAGAAAACCACTAAAAGTTTTTTTAAGAAAATAAATAAAAAAACTCATAACTAAAAATATAATAAAAAAAACGAAAAAAGTAAAAACAACAAATATTCCCACCGTTTTTCTCGTTCTCACAAAAAAACAAAAAAAACACAATGGTAAGTGAAAAAAAAGTCGTGTTTTTTTATTTATCATTGTATTTTGTGTTTATTATCGTCATTAATTGTGTCTTTTTTCCTTGACATTGTGTCTTTTTTTCTTTATATTGTGTTATATTGCTAAACATTGTGTTATATTTTGTTCGTCATTGTGTTATATTTTGCGATCTATTGTGTAATTTTTTAGTTATAATTGTGTTTTTTGTTCATTTTCGTCATTGTGTCTTTGATCTAACCATTGTGTCTTTTCGTCAATTTTTTTTTTATTTTTTTGTATTTTTTATTTATTTATTTTTTAACGGGAATGATGGTTGAAACATTTTGGTTTTTTAATTTTTTTCGTTTTTTATTTATATTTTGAGTTATGATTTTTTTATTTTTTTTAATTTATTTTTAATGAGTTTTTTATATAATCACAAATACTTCTCATACTTTTAATTTGTGTCTTCATTTTTATTTTAACTTTACCCTTAATTTTATTTTTTTAGAATATATTTGATACAAGGTTTTCTTTTCTTTCTTTATGTTTTTTTAAGACAAATCCCATGTACTTTCAAAACTTCGATTTTAATTAATGGATGCTATCCAGACGTTATTTACTACTATATAAAGAACTTTGGTGTCGTCAAGTGACCCGTGTTATGAATTTTGTTTTTCAAGTTCAGCTACAATAATAACGTAGTAGTAACCGACCAAACGTAAAAATTTGTTTTTGTTTTAATTCAAGTATCATAACAAATCTGAAAAAACCGACCGAATTCTCACAGATTTGCGACCTTATATAAAGCCCATGACCGGCAACGCTCGGATTTTACCAATGCGCAAGATTACCGACCGACCAAACCCCCCCCCCCCCCCAGTCAAATTGGTCGTTGGTCCAACTCAATTTTATATTTTTTTCGTTTTCTAGTTCCAATAACGTTACGTAGATAATCAAAACCGACCAAATTCGTGTCAAGTTACCGCCTCAATGCTCTGAACCACAACGCTTGGGTTTTACCACCGTCCGGGTTTGCCAACCAAATAAGCATCGTCTTAAATATTTTATTTGCTTATATGTTAATGTTTTATATGTAAATTTGACTAATTAGTTATTTGGGTTTAACGCTCAAATTTTACCGATTGTGTCTATATCGTCACGAACGCAGCTGATACTAAATGAATTCATGTCGACTTATTGCCATAACGCTCGGATTTTACAAGCTGTCCTGACGCCACACACTGGGTAAAAATAACTAGTTTTCAATAATTTAGATTCAACATCAATAGTGAACATTATCAATTTAATGTTGAAAAATCATGCGTAATGTAGTTGATTGATGCAGTCCTATATATAAATGCCTATTAAAAATAGTAGGTATGACTCTTTGGTCCCCCCCAAACCCTCCTCTAATCTATTAGATGGTTTCATTCATGAATTGTGAAACTATATGTGTGACCCATTTAAGTTAAAAAAAAAATAAACGGGTTATTGATCTTATCAAACCGAGATAATCCTTGAACGAGTTATAACCTCTTATTTGTTTGTTAAACAATTTCATTGTAAAACAATAATTTCCGCGAGTCATGGGTTTCATCAAACCAGGATAGCCCTGAAACATGTTATAACATATCATTATTTCTAAAACCTTTAATCATTAAACAATAAATTTTGAGGGTTATGGTTTGTACTAAACCCGAATAGCCCTTAAACGAGTTATAATATCACAATTACTTGTGAAACTCTTTCATTATCAAACCCTAATTTAAGTTCTCTCATCTGCATATTCTTCGTCACCAGACTATCCTCTTCATCACCGATTAACTTCCAATTACCACCCATCATCGTCAACATCTCATCTTATGCAACAACCACTATCGTCACCTACATCAATTGCCACTTCTTTTTTGTATTTCTCCTGAATCTCCGAATGAGCACCGATTAATCTGCCACCCGTTGAGATCTACTCGCCTCTTACCTCCTCTTTTAGTTATGAAACCTTATCCGGGTCAACCTATTTCATCTTGATCATTCATACCGCACTAATAACGCCACCATCACCACGCCAACCTTGATTCCATGCCCAGAATGGTTGTTACTGGTGGCGGTTTAGTCATACTACGCGATCTAAAAGTTATAAAGCATGATTGATTTCGTTTTTTATCTTATTGCTTTCTAATACAACTATGTATTAGAAAACAAAATAATATAAACAAATGTTCTTTCATTTAAAATTATATGAACAATTCATGAATATAAACAAACGTAAACGAATATTATTGATACAAAGGTAAACGAACATATATGACAAACGTAAACGAACACAAACAAACATAAACGAAAACACACTTAAATGAATAAAAACAAACAAATATAAAACATTAAGTTGATAATTCATTCAATATTATCATCCAAAAATGAACATCTACCTATACCAATAAAAGAAAATAATTTTGGACACGTGGCATTCTGGGGTTAATTCTTAATATCAACTTCCCGCCAAAATCACTTCTCTTCTATTGATGGAAAATAAAAAAAATATTGGTTCTAAATATACTATATTGATTATAAATTCAAATAATTGTGACACGTGTCAGTTTGTGGTTAATCCTCGTAATTTTTCTCTCTCCAAAGCTAATATATAGCATAGATCAATAATTATTCACTTTCCTTTTACACTCTATTTATATTATATCTAATTAAATTATTCACTTTTCTTTAACCTCTATTTGTATTATATCTATACATTTTTATACAAATAAATATTTACATACTATACTAATGTACATTGTTAGAATATATTTCACACATACTTGGTGAAATCCAAAAATATACAACAAACCATGTTTATTAATATTGAAAAGAATATAATTTTAAATGTTATCATTAACATATTAGACTATGTATATTGTTGAAAATTGTAAATTAAAAAAAACAAAAAAAAGCACTTATATACTTTCAATTTACAAAGTAATTTTTTAATTATTAAATTATAAATATATGCTTAAAAGTTTATCCGTTTTTTAAAAATAAATCCATTTATCTATTGATTTTTTATACATTGTCATATAAATTTATAAATTATAAACTTATGATTTATATCTATCTCTTTATTATTCGGTTAATTCAGTAAACTATACATATATGTGTTAAATTGTAAGTATAGTATATCAATCACTTTCAAATATAATAAAGTTTATCATATTTAGGTTCTTGGCCTTTTTTTTTATCAAGGATTGCTTCGAGTTTTTGGTGAAACTTAAATTTGATTGTTACGGGTTAAATGTTGATAAATAAATTGTTCGGGAAAAATTAAAAAACATTTTGCTCAAATTTGTTACGTGTAAAAAATGGGTAATCTTAATATTTAAAAAAAATGAGAATGCAAATAGATTTATCGTCAAACTTGTCACGGGTTCAAAGTTTTGACTTGAAAATGTAAAACAAATTAAAGTTAGAATTTTAAATGTGGCTGAGTTTCGAATTTATTTTTAGTGACATTTTTGAAAATAGTCAAAAGATTTGGGATTTTGCACATTAAGTATTTTTCACATGACTATTAAAATTTAAGAAAAAATGGCAACCACTTCTGACATGTCATCTCCAGACCTATCAATATTTTTAACTTTTATCAAATTAGAAACATTTGTGTCAGCATTGACATTTTAGTAAAAATACAAAAAAGTTTCCATTGTCTTTCTCATTATCATAAAAAAATACAATGGTAAGTGAATAAAGTCGTGTCTTTTTGTTTATCATTGTGTTTTGTGTTTATTTTCGTCATTGAAAATGTTTTTTTTCCCTTGACATTGTGTCTTTTTTTTATTTTATGTTATATTACTCAACATTGTGCTATATTTTGTTCGTCATTATGTTATATTTTGCGATCTATTGTCTTTTTTTAGTTATAATTGTGTTTTTTTGTTCATTTTCGTTATTATGCCTTTGATCTCGGCATTGTATCTTCTCGTCATTTATTTATTTATTTTTATCTTTTTTTGTTGAACGGGAATGATGGCGGAAACATTTTAGTTTTTTTTATTTCTTTCGTTTTTTATATATTTTGAGTTATAAATTTTTTTATTATTTTTAAAGGTTTTTTATATGACCAAAAATCATTCTCACATTTCTTATTTTTATCTTCTTTTTTATTTTAACTTTACCCTAATGTATTATAGTAATAAAAGAAGTTGGTTTGAATAAATTTATTTATTTTAAAAGAGACGTTGGCAAACAGCTTCATCAGGTTACCTTCGCCACACCTACTCCTTCCCTTCCTGTGCCCGAGTGATTGTGGCAGCGTTCACCGCATGAGTTATTGCCACCTAAGCCTCCCCCACCTCGATACTCACTCGACACCCTGCACCGTTATTATTTTTGTTTGGGTTATATAATAAAAAAGTACGTAGAGTTATATATACATAAAAACGGATTGGATTAAAGTTAGTTTCACACGGTTGCTTGTTCTTCTAGGAACTTAAGTTTTTATGAAAATAAAAAAAAATTATAAATAGGAAAAATGAAAGGGGTATATTAGTTTATAGGAGAGAGAAATTTTTTTTGGTTTTATAGGTGTTCCGCCATTTGAAATGACGGAATCCACTATGATTGCAGAATGTGTCAGAAACGATATGGTGAGCTGGAGGTTACTGTGGTGTTCCGCCATTTGAAATGGCGGAAGTGACATATTAACCAAATGTTTCGCAATTTAAAATGACGGAACATAAATTTTACCCCTTATAGGCTGCCCCTATTCATTTTTCTCACTTACGTCATTTGAAATGGCGTAAGTGAATAATACCTTTTTGAAAAGTACCGAAATTTTATGACATTGACATGACTTTTCTACCAACCTTTTGACCATACTATTCACTTCTACCATTTTAAATAACGGAAGTGAACAGTGACATTTTTATGACACTGATTTGACTGCTTTTTAACTTTTTGACCACATTTAGACACATTTGACAAGACTTTTATGTTTTTACCGTACTATTCACTCATGTCATTTCAAATGGCGAGAGTGAACAATATAATTTAAATACTATTCTAAAAATATCATAGGTAATTAAGATTAAAAAAGGTATAATTTAAATAGGTAATTTTTTTTATTTTCTCTATTAATTTGTTTAGTAATATTTATTTTGAAAATGACAAATTTGAGAAATCGACGTTCTATTGTTATGAACGAGTTTTATCTCACCGTACTCTCGTGTATTCGGACGAGTGTTTACGACCACACTATTTAAAAATATCATTTGTAATTTATATTAAAAATAACGGTGTAATTTAAATACTTTATAATATCATAGGTAATTAAGATTTAAAAAAAGTATTATTTAAATAGGTAATTTATTTTTTTTTCATTTTCCCTATTAATTTGTTTAGTAATCATACATATATTATTTTTTTGAAAATGACAAAAATGTAATTTAAATACTTTATAATAAAAATATCATAGGTAATTAAGATTAAAAATAGTATAATTTAAATAGGTATTTTTTTTTCAGTTTCTCTATTAATTTGTTGTAACCATACTATAATATTTTTTTTAAAATGAAAAATTTGAGAAATCGACGTTTTATTGTTATGAATAGGTTTTATACTATTGACTTACGTCATTTCAATTGGCGGAAGCGAGAAAAATGAATAGGGGCAGCCAATAAGGGGTAAAATTGTGTTCCGTCATTTCAAATGGCGGAACATGTGGTTAATATGTCACTTCCGCCATTTGAAATGACGGAACACCAAAATAACCTCTAGCTCACCAGACCGTTTCTGACACGTTCTGCAATTATGGTGGGTTCCGTCATTTCAAATGGCGGAACACCTAAAAACCCAAAAAAAATTCTCTCTCCTATAAATCATTACACCCCTTTTATTTTTCCTATTTATAAAAAATTTTCAATGAAAATATGATGTCACATCATGTCACGTTAGAAATTAAAGTTTGGTGTAGCTTTATAAAAAAACATTTAAAGAGCACTTTAGAGAAAAATAGGGTCGTAGTTACCAAAATGTGCCCACTATAAAAGGAAAAGCAAAGAATGCCGAACCATACACAAAGCATTAAGTAAAATCACACAATGGAGGTCGAGAGAGTTCAAGAAATAGCCTCACTCTCAAGCCTAAAAGGCACAATCCCAAGTGCATTCATAAGACTTGAAAATGAACAACCAGCAATCACCACCATACAGGGGGTGTTGCTGGAAGTTCCCATGATCGATTTAAGTAACCCTGATCACCAATCTCTGGTGGCTTCGATATCTGAAGCCAGCCAGAATTGGGGTATTTTTCAAGTCGTAAACCATGGGATACCGAGCGAACTCATATCCGAGTTACAAAAAGATGGAAAAGAGTTCTTTGAGTTGCCACAAGAAGAGAAAGAAAAGATTGCTAAACCAATTGGGTATGCAGGTGTGGAAGGGTATGGAACAAAGCTTCAAAAGGAAATTGAAGGGAAGAAAGGGTGGGTTGATCACTTGTTTCATAGGGTCTGGCCACCTTCTGCCATCAACTATCACTTTTGGCCAAAGAATCCTCCGTCTTACAGGTTTCGTTTTTCTCTTATTTTTATTTTTTTTAGTTTCATGCATGTTCAAGAAGACGAATATATTTCACCTTTCTAATTAAATTGATTTTAAAATACTTTTTATATTAGCTAAATCAAATTAATTTACATGAGGACAACAATAGTAAATTTTGATGTGAAACATGCTATTATATGACTACACACATTGATTATTTATGTGGGTCATTTTTATTGAAAAGGGACGTGTAAATTATATATATAATATATATAAACGAAAACATAAAAATCTTACGTGTCGCGATGTGGTCGCTCTTCCCTTTTTTGGAGTCACCAGATTTGCTTGATTTTTAAATGGAGGCTTCTCATGCATTTGACCCGAATTAATGGGTATGAGTCTTACCAAAACCCAGATATTCCTTAAACGGGTTATAACATCTCATTAAATTAAAAATTATTCTCACTAAATTATTGATGTAAAAATCCTATAAAATAGGATATACTAAAAATTAACATCTTATTTATTTTAAAAAAAATATATATATATTATTTTAATTAAAAAACCAATTTTATAGTAAAAAAAATAAACGGGTCTTGGGTCTCATCAAACCATAAGTATATTATTAACTTTCATAAATATTATTTATTATTAATTAAAATTAAAAAACCCAATTTTATAGTAAAAAAAATAAATGGGTCTTGGGTCTCATCAAAACCATATAGCTTTTAAATCGGGTTATAACATCTCATTTATTTGTAAAATAATTTATTATCCATAATTATATTATTAACTTTCATACAATAAAAAAATATAAATTCAAAAAATAAATAAATATTAGAACAAACATTAAAAAACAACCCCGTAATACAGGGGATAAAAACTAGTTAATGAATATATTATATATAAAGTTATCGATACTAAAATTGAAATTAACTAATTCTTTTACCCGTGTTATGACGTGTGGGTTTATTTGTTTTTGACATGTATTGGGTATTCTTTTTCACTATTTTAGTTAATAAGAAAACTTTACTAAATAAATGTAAATTTAATTCACACATGTGGCAGCTACCGATGGTTGGTTATGATTAGTCACATACAAAAGATATTAGCTACACAAAAGATATAGTATTAGCGTACAAAGACCCTGCAATTTCAAAGTATGCTTTATGGTATAGTACCCAAAGCTTGATAATAAATACAATTGATGAATATTATATTTACACACATTCGCAAGTAATAGATTGTAATAATACTGTGGATTACTAAATATTTTAGCATAAAAAAGAAGGGAATATATATACATATACTTATATTTAAAATAGCAAGTAAAGTTTATATATTTAATAATATTAAAACTAAATAAAAATTAAGCATAAAAAGTATAAAACAATAATTAGTTTGATCAAGATTAAATCAAGTATAGCGATTAATATCACATGATACGAGTTCATTTTCTTCAGTTCAAGTAAAAAGATATGTCTGGTTTGAAATATATAGAACTAAAAGCTTTATAATAACATGAGGAATTTGATATGTTTTTCTTCTATTTTTGTGATAAAAGATAAATTAACTACCATAAATTATAGAAATATTTCCATTTTATAAAGGAATATTGGATTTTAATAATCCCTATTGAATGGTATTGGCCGATAATAATCCATATTCATTTTATCGCTACTGACGGTCACAAATTCAAAAAAGTTGGCCCTCAATGGCCCCCGTTAAATATGACTTAACGGCATTATTGTTTTTTCTGAATTTCAAACCAATGTTTTAGGGCTTTTGATCGTTAGGAGGATACGAGTTGATTGGTATAAAACTTAGTTCGAAACAGTGCTTTAAAATGACGAAGCAATGCTTCAATTCGGGTGTTTGAACTTACAATTAACCAAAATCAAGTCGTTTAGATCATTGTTTGGAGCTAAGTTTTATATCATTCGACTCGTATCTTCCTTCCGATTAATAGCCCTAAAACATTAGTTTGAAATTCGGAAAAAAATATAACGTCGTTAAATCTTTTTTAACGGGGGACCATTGGACGCCACCATTTTTGAATTTGGAACCACCAGTGACGATAAAATGAATATGGATTATTATCGGTCAATACCATTCAATAGGGATTATTAAAATCCAATATTTCTTTTATAAAATAAGAAAATAAGATGGTGTAATGGAGACAGGAATCTTGTGAGAAGGGGGGCTCCCAAGAGTCAAGTTACTAGAGTAAGTTTCCTATCACGTGACTTAGGGTCCCCCATATTAACATATTCGACATTTGACATTCATCGTTCGTACGTGTCATATTCAGTGGTGTGCAAACTGTGAGACCTGATTCGACTGTGAGGCCTGATTCGGATCTGGACTCAACCGACCCATTTAGTTCTATTCTTATAACCCGCGACCTGACCCTATTATAAATAACCGGGTCTGATCGGTTCGGGTTTATGTAAAGAAAAAATGGTCAGACTCGGCCTGGACCGGTTTAATGGATTCTTAAGACCCAAGGACCGAGCCTATTGTAAATAACCGGGTCTGATTCGAGCCAGATCTTGTGGATCTTACCTAGTTTATGCTCACCCGAGTCATGTTAACGGGCTGGTAAATGTAACATATAGTTGAAATGGTGTATACAAACACGATTAATCAGATATAATAAAAGTCGCTTAATTATATGGTGACTTATGTAACCCATTTATTAAACAACTTAAATGACTTGACGTGGTGTAAAAGTTTATATGATGTAAATAACTTTTATTGAGTAATACACTACCCACTTTTTCTATTATGCTATTAAACATGTTGAACAGTAACAATGTGAACCACTAGTTGTTATTGCAATTATTATTATTATTGTTGCCATGTATTTGGTCCTTATCGTGCATATCTCCGTATGCATAACTGTGGACAGAGATACGAATGAGAAATATGTGCAAAGCTTGATACCGGTGGCAGACAAATTGTTCGGCATGTTATCTCAAGGACTCGGACTAGAAGATGGTGAAATGAAGCAAGGGTTGGGTGGTGAAGACTTGGCCTACATGTTGAAAATAAACTACTATCCACCATGCCCTTGCCCTGAACTTGCTCTAGGGGTAGCACCCCATACTGACATGTCTTCCCTCACCATACTTGTTCCGAATGAAGTTCAAGGTCTACAAGTGTTCAAAGATGATCATTGGTATGATGTTGCTTACATCCCTAACGCCCTTATTGTTCACATTGGTGACCAAATTGAGGTAAACTAGTTTCTCGCTGCTTTATTTACATTCTTTGTATCTATCTAACCGCAATTTACCAGCTTTCGGTAATCATCATGTACACAGTTTAGTTTAGCTATTTTGACGAAAATTCTAGGTTGAACTTTTAGCTGTGATTTTTTAAACGGTAAAGCAAACCAACCCAGATGGTATAGTTTGAATAGTTTTTTTTTTAAATCATTAATTAATTTATACTGTAATAAATTGTTCTAACAATAACAAAAGGAAGTTGGTATATGCCAATATAAATAAAAAAAAACGTTATTTTCTTGGCAGATATTGAGCAATGGAAAGTATAAGAGTGTGTTCCATAGATCAACAGTGAACAAGGACAAAACAAGAATGTCATGGCCAATGTTCTTGGAGCCACCACCAGAGTTTGAGGTTGGACCAATTCCAAAGCTCATCAGTGAAGAAAATCCACCAAAGTACAAGACTAAGAAGTTCAAGGACTATGTCTATTGCAAGCTCAACAAGCTTCCACAGTAACGGAATCGTCCCAATTAACGCGTTCGTGTGCACGACACGTGTAGTACCCATGTATGTGTAGACCGGTTTACTTAAATGCAGGCTTGTAATAATCAGAATTTGGTTAACGATCGTGACTTATGTTTGTCACTTTTGTCATACTATACCTGTTTTCATTTCATTTTGCATTATGTAAGCATTGTTATGAAAAAAGATCCTTGGTTCGCTACTGTAAGTGTTGATACCGGATGCATACGGTTGTTTTTCCGCTTTTCCATAACTACCAAGACGACTTCTTTCTTTTTTATGACTTTTTTTGCACATAAAACGGTTACCATTGTGTTGAGCACTACTTCTTCACGTTTTGACACGAATAGGACAATATGCATGTGACTTCATTATTGGTTCAGTTCCTAGTCCGTTCATCTCCCCAAATACCAATCAAGCATCTAAATAAAAAACTAACACACATCACAAATAAAATCAGATTACTAAAAAAAATAACACATAGTGTTCTAGAGTTATATCATAAACCTAATGTTATACTTGACATAGTTATATAAGTTATAAAAACATATAGATAGAAGACAGACTACAATAATCTCTTATCTTACAATAAATACATGACTTCCTACACCCTTGAGTTTGAAAAACATGTTAAACCCTAGGTCACATATACCCTCCCGTGCTCCGGCGATCTCCTCTATGTGAATCACCAGTGCCACTCAATAGATCTTCACCACTACTGATCCACCACTCGTTGGCATCAATACTCCTCCATCACCATCACTAGCGCGCGTCGACAACGAGTTTCCCGCAACTCGCCGGGAAAACGCCAGAACGCCACTCCCCTTTGTTCACATGTTTGCTTTTAGCAATTGGCCAATTTAACTTTGAAATTGACCTAATTAATCATTAATTGGATCTTCAACTGGTCAATTTTGACTTTGAGCGTAATTGGGTTTAACCTTGAACTGTTCATTTACACTTGAGCGTAATCAAATTTAACGTTGAGCATTTTTCATTTACACTTGAGCATAATTGGGTTTCTAGAATTCGATTGAGCGTAACTTATTTTTAACTATTAAGCATGATTCATGTATGTAATGTCCGATAACCCATTATTATTATATAGTAACCAACCCCAAAACATCTAATTTAACTATAGTATTAAACCAATAGACTTTAACTAGACATGGCCTCTTCCTATTGATGTATTCTTAAAATTTCTATTTTTATCTATCACTTCTCTATTTTTCATGTGAATAAAAAAGTTCTAAAATAAATTAAAATACTAGACAATCAATGATTATTAATAATTCACGTGAATAAAAAAATTCTAAAATAAATTAAAATACTAGACAATTAATTATTATTAATAATTATTAAATATTTTTAAAATATGGTCAAACATCATAATTAACCTATTAATGTAATTATGATATTAATTATTCTAAATTAATTATTCTAATTATTATAAGAATTCAAAAACTTACTAAATTATCTCATTTACATTATATAAATATCAAGATTTAAAACCCTAACCATTTTAATCTCTCTCTCTCTCTCTCTCTCTGTCTCTCTGTATTCTCTCTATTTCGACTTATTCCTCAACCGTCTCCTATATTCCGCTAATGACCGATTTTGTTATATGTTTTT
This sequence comes from Bidens hawaiensis, assembly GCF_021521415.1. Taxonomy (NCBI): domain Eukaryota; kingdom Viridiplantae; phylum Streptophyta; class Magnoliopsida; order Asterales; family Asteraceae; genus Bidens; species Bidens hawaiensis. Next base: position 179,187 of record NW_027494649.1, on the reverse strand, counting down.
CCGGTAAGGTTCTATTGTTTTACGATAAGGTTTTTCCGATAATGTTTTATATATTATTTAATTATTATATGATTTTTTTTATAATATCTTTAGATTGTATATCAAAATCCAAGATTGAATTGATATGTTGAAGTTATTACGGTTTTCCGGTAACGTTTTATATTTATTTTAATTTTTATATTACTTTGTTATAATATCTTTAGATAATATATATCAAAATCCAAGATTGAATTGATATGGTGAAGTTATTACGGTGTTCTGGTAGGGTTTTATTTTTATTTTAATTGTTATATAATTTTGTTATAATCTCCTATGTTGTATATCAAAATCCAAGATTTAATTTATATGTTGAAGTTATAACGGTTTTACGGTATAGTTTTATTTGATACTCTATCATATTATTCCTAATGTTATTCCGGTAATTATATTTCATACTCTATTTGATACTCTTATCATATTATTCTGGTAAGGTTTTATATCAATTACAATTATTTTTGTTTTTCGTTTTTGTTTGTATTTATATTAATAATTATATGATTTTTTCTTATAATCTCTTTAGGTTATATATCAAAATTTAAGATTCAATGGAGATCTTCACTATTTCGTTTTTCCGGTAACGCGATTTAAATTTTTCGGTTGTAAATTATAACATCAATTTTACATTTTTTCTCATGATTCAAATCTTCCAGAATTTGTAATATATTTATTATGTGATATTAATATTAATATTTAATTTTATCATTTCAGGTCATTGTCCCCAACTTGATATAGCTAATTTCATGAATTGAGGATTGTTTGATAAGATGCCTTTTCTTTTTGTTTAATATTGATTTATATTTTTGTTAGTATTCATGTATTTATTTATTTTTCACAATTTATGTAATTCAATTGATTATTATATAATCCGGAAATAAGTCATTAAATTATCTATAGTAAGATAATCAGTCTTATATTGTTGTTGGTTAAAGTCCAATTATATTGAATAAGTTTAAATAACAACAATTCGAACAAATTAACGATTTGATTCAATTTGACAATTTATATTAAATAGGTTTACATAATTATTCAATATTCAATATTCATGTCTTAAATAAAAAAAATATTAGTTAAGGTAACCAATATATTTGACCAATTTACTATGAAAATGGAATCTGTATAGAATCTTTAATATATTTGACAATTTTAATATGTCTTTATTATAGTTTTTTAATTACTGCGTTTTAATTAAGGTAACCAATAAATTATTATTAATAACTATTAATGCATTTACGTTTTTATAAAGATTTTTATAATACGTGTTTTAGTTAGGTTAACCAAAAATTTATAATTAATTAATGTATTTATGTTTATATTGAAATTTCTATAATTTTCATGTTTTATTAAGGTAACAAAAATTAATTATTAGTTAATGTATTTTCATTTTTTAAAAAATCCTATAAATCCGTATTTTAAACTTTTAATTAAGGTCACCAAAGCATGTTTAAAGTTATTGAATAAGAAGTATGATCTATAAGTTTATGATGTTAAGAGTAGATATGTAGCTATAAGTGAATCAAATAACATTGTCTTTTTAAATTTTGATGATTGTCTACAGATTAAAGAATGAGCAAAGACACATGATATCAATGATCCCAAAGCCAGATATTTTAATTCTTATTTACTAAATGGTGATTTTAAATGTTTGTTTTTTAGTTTTAGTTTAGCACTTTTCGATGTTTGTATCTTATTTTTTCATAATATTCATAACACATTTAAACTTGATTAAATTCGGAATTTAACCAATTAGCAACAAACTTTTAAAGCTTTCTATACTCTTCATCCTCAACAAATCTTTTCATTTTCTTATATTTGACAATTTTTTTAATTATGACTAAATGTCAAAATTAATGTTTGATATAAACACACCAATTTATTATTTCTAAAATAATAAAACTTTTCATATTTTTGGAAGTTGACTAATTAACCAATTTGATTTTAAAATTTTTATAATTATGTCGAAATTATCTATTACAATATAACTGTACAAAATATTTTTTTGGAAATTTACTAATTTTTGTATTCATAAAAGTGAACCATAGCTTTGAATTTAATAGATCTAACTACAAAGTCATTGAATGTCTATTATACAAAAGTTAAAATAAAAATTCTTTTATACTATTTTGTATATTTATTGATTAAAGTTTTATATAATTATATGTTTTCTTCATATACAAAACATGTGTGTATGTTTTAACTTCATTCAAAATTTTATTAACAAATACTATAATTATGATTTGTCAAATTCTAAAAATATAATCTAATTGTAGTAGTATCTCAATATCAACAAACATTATTTGACCAATTTTCAATGACATCTAAAAGATTTTGATGATTTCCAATAACATGAAAGTTTTCATTATTTTTATTTGAACAATTCATAATTATGTTTAAATGTCAAGATGCATGCCTAAAATAAACCACCCATATTTTTGATAACTATTTTATAATCATAGATCATTGTCTCTTGAAACTAACAAATTCAAATACGAGCCAGTCAATGAAAAATATTTAACGAAAAACTAGAACAAAAGAAAGTGTATGGAATATGTATAATTTACCGAGACTAATATGACTTTTAAAGTTAAAAGTTAGACATTTTAATTAAAAAAATGATTTTTTTTCTTGGTGGTAAGTTGCTAACTCTATATTTTTTTCCAGTTTGATATTTGTTAGAAGTAATTCGAATTTGTAGCAGTCAAGTCCAAGAAATTCGCAATACAAAGTTTCATTCATTTCAAAGTTTATACTGTTTGGATAAATGAGACGAATTTCGTGGGTTATTAGTTTACTTGTAATTGTCTTTGTATTTACACATATAATCTTAGATATTCACTATAATTGATTATTTATGCTAAATAATCAGCATATTTAATTTTAATGATACATTCCAATCATTTATAGATTTATTTATTTATGTTTTTAAGAATCAAATTTGACAACTCTTTTGTAGCTTTTAATAGTCTCTAATCTCAACAAAGTTTCCATCTTTTATATTTGAACAATTTTTAACTGCGCATAAATGTCAAGATTATTGTATACAATTGAAAAAATATTATATAATGAAATTAATTTTAAATAAAATAATGATGTTAAAAAGTTTGAAACATAATTTACTGCAAATTGCAGTAACTTTAATAAAATTTTAATTAGGGAATGACTTCTATGTAATAAGATTAAAATTAACCGGTTTAATTTTAATTATCTCTATATTATTTTAATTATACTTAATTAGTGAAATTAGTAGAATAAAACTTTATTGGTTTGATTCAACTTAATATATTTAACTAAAATGCCTTTGAATAGAAATAAAACAAAAGTTTAATTACAAAATAATTTATAATAAAATATACCTTTATTTATTAATGTTGTATGAAACTCATAATACCTTAAGCCTTTAGTTGTATATTTACTCACGTTGCTATGATTTATTTTGTTTTTTATATTGTAAAGCAAAATGATTTTTTTTTTGTGAAATGTCGATGAAGTTGATGGTGGGCTAATATGATGATAACATGTTCATGTCTTCGTTTGGTTTTTTAATTTAGGTGTATATTAAGTTTGTGTAAGTATTAATTTCTTATGTAAAAATCTAAATGTTTAATATTTTGGTTACAAACTTATGTTAAATATTTGTGCTGGTTTAATATGTTAGTTATGAAATTTTATGGTTGTATGTATATATATGACGTTTCTATGTTTTCAACCCACGTGTAACATGGGCTACTATTATAGAAATATAGAAATATATTGGTGAGTTATATACTTTTACATAAATGAATTTATGATAATCTGTGTCGATTCAAGTTAGCCGATTGTCTTCATATCCAGTTGAGTAAGTTGTGTTATTGTTGTTTCCTATGTAATATTTCTAATTTTCATGTCTTTAATATCTCTGTGAACAACAAATATAAATAACCTACAATTTTCACTAAAGTTAATAGTGCTTGGTTTCTCAGTTATCTAATTTTTCTGTTTTATGTATTAAAATCCTTCATTAAGGCAGCATAATTGAAACATCATGCTATATAAAATCTGTTTTTATATTTATGTTGTTCATCTTTTTCATATACTAAGCATATTATATTCAATTATATATGTCTTCAAAATTAAAGAAAACGTAATTTTTGGTCAATCAACGTCTTCCAATAAGAGGGCTAATTCAAATGGTTACTCATTATAATATTTTTTAGTTACCCTTTAAATGTTTTTTAAGAATGCATTTTTTTTGTAAACGTGCAGCTTCAACGCCAAGAGAACTGCTTACTAGCATTTTGAACGGTAACATTTTATTTTAAACGCGTTAATACACCATATTGTATTAATATATATATATATATATATATATATATATATATATATATATATTTTATTAACTAAAATATAGTAAATAAAAATTTATATGTTATTTACTAAAAATTTGGCACTTGTAACAGAATATTATAAACGATTTTTAATATATTTATTATTAACTACATTATACCTTTTTGATAAATAAATTTTTAATAACATTGAATGTATGTTTATACATTTATTTTTTTCTATTTTTTTAGAAATGATACGAAACACAATTTTCAGTTATCCAATACTATTTTATTTTCTTAAAACCAATTAAAATTTATATTTTAATTAAGATGTGTATACGAATCAATTTATGTTAACTAGAGGCGCAAAGATATTTCTCCATTATTATTTTACTTATATTTGGTTAACTCAATTTATACTGTTTCCATACTTTGCAACAAAATTCACAAATTTAGTTGTGGTCCATATAAATTTTTTTAAGTAAGATCATACCAATTATTCTTTTATATTTTAATTTAAATAAAAAATTTTATAAACACATTATGCTAAATAAAATTAAAAAGACCAAAATTATTTTGACTCATAGATTGATTCTAAAAGTCGGTGTGCCAATAATGTTACTAAGGAATATGGATCAGAATAACGGTTTGCGTGATGGAACTAGATTGCGAATAATTAATTTGGGTTGGCGTTTTGTTGTAGTAAAAATTATTTCATGTACTAATACTTGTTGTCGCACTTATATAATTCGTTATGGTCTAACACTTTCAGATAAAAAAACTTTCGTTTAAATTGAAGAGAAGGTAGTTTTTTTCCAGTTGTAGTCTGTTTTGCAATGACCATTAACAAAATCAAGTTCAATCTCTAGCAAAAATTGACATATATCTCAGAGACCCAGTGTTTACACATAGACAACTCTATGTAGCTTTATCAAGAGCGAAGAGTGGTGTTAAAATTCTTATATTAAATAAGGAAGACTATAGAGGTAGGGTACCAAAAAGACCCAAATACCCTTAAATACCACCCGCGTGCGAGAGGGGACCCCCTCATATATTACCAGCGGGACATATAAATCACCCGCATAACTCAAGATAAAGGAAGAGCAATAATATATCCTAGAGACTATGTGCGGGAGGATCTAGACGCCCTCAGAAGTCATCCGCAGGGTATTGTTCCCACCCGCAAGGATGGTCAGAAGGCAATGGCATAGGAAAGCTGTAATTAACTAACTCATTTCTAGAAGATTTACTAAGATCCTTTCTTGGAAAGCACGTGACCCATCAACCAATAGAAGAAGGACAGCTGGCCAGGTTGTTATAACCATGCACATGGCTAAGATTAGCTCGTCCTATCACGTATGGACACGTGTCCAGGTTGTTACAACCATGAACATGGGCCGTATAACTCACCCTATCATATGAGGACACGTGTCTAGACGGTTGCAAGAGAATCTTCTAGAAGGGGACAGCTGGGCCAACCATATTCCCACATCCTTAGGCTATAAATACCTTCACAATCTCCATGTATTCATATTGACTCCCAACTATCTACTCTAAATACTTAAGTACTTTATCTTTGCCGAAATTGTACTTATTCTCACGCCGGAGGGTGGTTACGGAAAGACTCCCTCTTGTCCTTCCCGTAACGAGCTCACGATGGTTGTTTTGCAGGTTTCTGTCATTGGACTTTGGGATATCGGACTTGTATCGTTAGTTGGAGAGTATTTGACCCATACCCTGTGGACTCATTGGATCTAAGCCCTCAAGGGATTAGGTTCCTGTTTCTTCTTTGGCGCCATTCGTGCTTGTGTTAGAACTATGATAATTTTTTGTTGGTTCGAACGATATGAGTCAATATCTCGAAGGGCCGACGGAAACTCCAGCAACTGTTAGACGTATTGTTGATGTTGAAGCACCTGGAGGTCCTACTCCGGGTGACTTAGGACGTGTTACGGCGGAGACTCGTCGGGCCGCACAGAATTAGGTCTGGAAGACGGATATGATAATTCCGAGCCAGCGAGTTTCCTCCGTCGTAGTTCCAGAGCTGGAGGCATTCAGTCCCCCAAGAATTGGTTACGAATTTAGTAAGAAAATGCTCTAGCGGAGTACGAGCGCATGGTTCGTGAAGAGCGAATCCGTTACCGTACTTTTGCTTATGATGAGACTCCTAGGAGATCTCCATCTCCTCCCACAACAGTGCGGAGGAGTCAGATGCGTGATAGCCTTCAGACGGAGAGGTTTCCTGAGGATATTTTGATAGGAGGCGGCGAGACCGTCCTTGCATGGTCATGCATCGGCCCTCCTACAAAGATGAGTATGAAAGCTATGATCCAACATACCGTCCAAGTGAAGTTAGTTATTTCATCAGAGATAACAGAATTCATGGACGAGAGGGAACTAGTCGCCCACGTGCTATAGTTCGCCATACTGAGTACCATAGTGATGCGGGTGAAGACTTCACTAAACCATATCGTCCCGCAGCCTTTGTTGAGAAGTCAAAGTTCATAGCGTGTATTGCAACAGCTCCATTCCCAGTTAATGCAAAAATTCCTACGTCACTAGGAAAATATAATGGGATGACAGATCCTAGCAATCACCTATTGAATTTCGTGGCAGTGGGAGGAGTCAGTGGTTGGACTCTTCCCTATTGGTGTCACAAGTTTGCATTGACATTAACTCGAGCGGCACGCGAATGGTTCGAAAATTGCCGGATGGGAAAATCAAGAGTTGGGACGACCTGGTGGCCAAATTCTCTCAACACTTTAGTCAACAAAAGAAGCACACCCGAGATCCTTCTGAGATATTGGACGTCGTTAGACGGGACAATGAGCCTATTGAAGACTTCATTTCTCGGTTTAACGATGAAAGACTTAATATTGGAGGAATTAGTGAAGACATGTTGAAGGGAGCCTTCCGCAAGAATGTGCGGAGTAATGCATTGATCCACACCTTAACTGGTAGAGATGGAATGCCCAAGACCTGGGATGAAATAATGTCTGCCGCGAAACTGTTTACGAGAACTGAAAAGGCTTTGGGGTCTGATAGCCCAAAGCAAACTCCAAAAGTGGAATTTCAGAATCCGCGGCCGAACAGACAAGCCAGATCAATTTGGTCAAGGCTTCTACCTTCTGCGGATACATCGAAGCAGATTCATGCAAGGTCACTGCAAAGAAGAGTTGTGTTAAAATTCTTATATTAAACAATGAAGAAAAAGTTATAAACAAATAATAAATATGGTTTATAAGGAAGACTTTTTAGTAACTTATGAAATTTACTTTTGATTATGTTTTTAAAGATTGTAATTTGAATGTTGTTTGAGTTTATTTTTATATTTCACAATCATTGGTTTTTGTACCAATATTATTTACAACTTAAATTATGTTGTCGTCCCGGATAACATATAACAACATATGTTGTCCTTTCAAATGACACGTGTTTGTTCGAAAATTTTAATATTTTTACCCGTGTCGTACATAGGTTAATAATCTAGTATAATATATATATATATAACTAGTTTTTATCCCCCGTATTACGGGGCTGTTTTATAATACTCTTTTTTAATATTTATATACTTTATTGGGTTTAATTTTATTTATTGTAATGAAATTTAATAAAATACTTAAAGTTGATGATAAAAATGTTTCATAAATAACTAAGATGTTATAACCCGGTTTAAAAGTTATTTGGGTTTGAAAGTTTGTTGATAAAAAAGTTTCACAAGACCCGTTTATTTTTTTTACTATAAAATTGTTTCTTAATTATAAATAATATTTTAAAAAAATCATATGATAATTTTTAGTATATCATATTTTATAAGATTTTCACCTCAATAATTTGATGAGAATAATTTTTAATTTAATGAGATGTTATAACCCGTTTAAGGAATATCTGGGTTTGGTAAGATTCATACCCGTGAATTCCTGTCAAATGCATGAGAAGCCTTAATTTAAAAATGAAGCAAATCTGATGACTCAAAAAAAAGGGGGAGCAAACAACACCCGCAAGGTTGTTTTTTATTGTTTGCTCTAATATTTATTTATTCTTTTAATTTATATTTTTTTATTGTATGAAAGTTAATAATATACTTATGGTTTGATGATAAATTATTTCACAAATAAATGATATGTTATAACCCGATTTAAAAGCTATATGGTTTTGATGAGACCCAAGACCCGTTTATTTTTTTTACTATGAAATTGGTTTTTTAATTATAAATAATATTTATGAAAGTTAATAATATACTTATGGTTTGATGAGACTCAAGATCCGTTTATTTTTTTTACAATCAAATTGCTTTTTAATTTAAATAATATATACATCTTTTTTAAAATAAATAAGATATTATTTTTTATTATATCATATTTGATAGGATTTTTACATAAATAATTGGGTGAGAATATTTTTTAATTTAATGAGATGTTATAACCCGTTAAAGGAATATCTGGGTTTGGTAAGACCCATACCCATGAATTCGGGTAAATGCATGAAAATGCTTCATTTAAAAATCAAGCAAATCTGGTGACTCAAAAAAAAGGAACGACCACAACGTGACACATAAGATTTTTATGTTTTCGTTTATATATATTATATATAGATATATGAAGAGTTAAATAAGAAAATTTAAAGAACTCTTGGGACCCACGCGCTAACATCTTAACTTTTATTTTATCAATGTTGTCACGGTCACCGTTCAACTCTTGATGTATTTCTAAACGTAGGAGTTAGGACACGACCGTCGGTACCCCACACTCAATAAAAACAAACTAACGATGTATTGACTATTGATTCATGGTCCAGCAATATTATATTTTCATTATATTTTAAATGGGTTTTTCTAGTCACACCGTCGGTGTGGTTAGAAAACCGCACAAGACGCGACGTTAAGGACTAGCTATTGCGATGACTGCTCAATCAATCAAATCATGGTCACGTCAACCAAACTATCATCTCACCCTTTCAAATCATCATATTATTATCATTAATATTAATATTACTAATATTAACCTAAGTTGATAATTATAAGATTTTGATTTAAATAAAAATTTGTGCATAAGTATAGGATTATGATTTTTATGATAAAAAATGATATATATTTAAATAAATATATAATTAAATAAGTGATTTTAGTTTATAAATTGAGGTGTTGGCTATTTGTTTAAAAAAATATTAAATGAAATATACATCTTCATTTTGCTTTTGATTTTTGGTGTATTGGAATCAAAGCTCTCCTCGTTTTCTTTTTGTTTGGAAAATACATCTTCTTTGAACTCAATTTTCATAAGTTTATTATGTAGTTAAACTAATATTATGATCATGTTTATCTTACTAGTTGGTTTGATTTTAATAATTGTAACCTTACAATATTAAAAAGCATAAAAAACATAAAACCATGTGATACAAAATATAAAAGTTCATAACAAGTTCAAAAGCATAAAAAACATAAAACCATGTGATACAAAATATAAAAGTTCATAACAAGTTCATAACATACAAAATATTAATGTTTGATAGAATATAACAAAGTAGTGTAAATCAATATTTACGCTACCGTGTCCCCGTCTTCGTCCCCGTTGGTTGAGGCGCCGGCGCCGGCCCTTGATGTGCTAGCCTCGTGATCAAAGCGTGGGGGAGGTAATGTGTAATCCTCACCGCGCTGTCGGCTGGCCTCCCTCTCCATCATCCAATCGATTTGACGTTGCATCCGTAGCACCGCGTCCTCTACTCTCCAGAAGCGTGCATCCGTGGCGTGGTATAAACGCACAACGCGATAGGTGCGCGGTGCGTGCTGCGGCACCCGTGGCTGACATTAAAATGATAATTAAACGTTAATATTTAGACGAAACAAATAAATGTAAACAAGTTATAAAAGTAACCTGAACCTGCTCCATTCCATCCGCCGCCTCATCCTCTCCTCTGTCCTCGTCCCCCGATTGCTCTTCGTGGTTGTTGTCGATGTGCACCTCCGGGCAATCAATGGTGGAGGCTCGACTAATGGCATCGGTATGTACGGTGGTTTGTTGAAGTCCGTAACGAGACGGTCTACTCTTCTCCCGTCGGGGTCCTTAAACTTGAGAACAATACGCATGCCCTGGGCGCTAGAACAGGCGAGCTCGCGGGGGGATACTGTCGGGATCGTAAGGGTAGCTAGCTGTGTTTCAAGTCCCAAATGATGCGCAATGCGCGTCACGTAGGGGCCACCGAGCAACGATCCTCGTCCCTGCCTGTGCGGGTATGTGGCGATGTAGTAGGCGAAGCCATGGGTGAGGTTGCAATGGATCCCCGTCAGAAGGCACCGCAAAAAAAAACAAGTCTGAGAGTTTGCAGTGGTCAGCACCCAGATATCGACCTTGTACTGACGAGGCTATCAGCCTGTGTAGGTACCTGCACAACGAAATATAATATAAGGTAAATATAATATAATGTAACGCAATATATTACAATGTAACGTAATGTAAAGTTACATAGGTTCACGTACCTATACAACGGGTCAATGATGCAGGAGGCTTTTTCTTGGCTACCGGATGAGAAAGGCTTACTCGTAATCGCGCGCCACCAAACGCGCAGATAATCGTCCGCGGCCTTGTTGACGCTCGTGGTGTAGATCGGCTGCCGGACCTCCTCCTCGGTGTAAAAGCCGATTGCCACGGCGAACTCATCCAATGAAAAATACCGGTCGACCCCAAACATCTTGAACGAAACCTCCCACGCCCGACCTTCTGGGTTCTGATCTCTCATCTGCACCTCTGGCCTCCCCGCCTCCCGTGGCCTGAAATAAAATAAAAAATTTGTTAACAATTTGTTTTGAATATATTAAAGTAATGTGTAGGCGGTAAACAAAGTTAAAGTAAAAAAGAAAAACACCTGAAACGGAATGTTGAATAAACTTCTAGCGTAAGCTCCTGGTGTGCGGGGTAGTTCATCGTAAACATCCTCATCCACGGCGTGTCGTTGCTGACATACTCTAACATCCTTGTGTCCGCGCCAACTGACTCCATAAAACTGAGGCTTAAAATGGTATTCAGCATAGGCTTCATCAATCGTAGCTGGATGTACCGGTCGTGCTCGAGTGTCCCGAGAACAAACTGCGTGTGTGGGTAACCCACCAACACATCATCCCCTTCAATAGGTTTTGGCGGCTGTTCTCTCTGCCGCCTCTGTCGTGGCCGCTGCTCAACCTCCTCCTCCTCCTGGTAGATGATGTCTTCCTCTACGATGTCCATCTGTTTATCATATATATTAAAAGGCACAATTTAGTTTTCTCAATAAACACAACTGTTGATGGATATTATAAACAAATAAGATTACGGTTTCATATTCTCAAACCGACCGTATAAAACCGTACCGGACGAAAGATTTAATCGTATATATTAACTGTTTAATATTTCATAATATACAGTAATTCTTTAAGTTTAATAAAAAAAAGGTGCATTGTATAAACCCCAAACCGTGAAACCAAACCGGAACCAAACCGTTAATAACGGTTCAGTTTAGTTCGGTTTTAAATCTCAACGGTTCGGTTTTGGTTTTGGATAATGCCAAACCGTTTGGGTTCGGTTTGACCCGAAAACCATCAAAACCGGACCTTGAACACCCTGAGTTAAGTCGTCTAAGTAGGTCAACACAGTCATGATTATCAAACCTATATAACCTGATTATCAAACCCTTAAATAACCCGCTCAAGTAAACCTATATAACTTGATTATCAAACCCTAACCTGATTAAATACTCTAATATATACGACCGGCCATAAAAATTCCGGGTTGTTTCGAAGGTTTAGGTCGGTTCAACGGTTCGGGTCGGGTAAGGCCGTGAGGTTCATTACGATAACAAACTTCAACATAATCATTTAACAAACTTCAACATAATCATTCTTACTAATTGTAATTTTAGTAAACAAAAAAATAATAATTGAACCAAAACATTAAAACATACCTTATTGGTGAAGACTGGAGTGAAGGAGAGATGGATAATAGGGATGGAAAGGAAGGCTGTGGACGGTGTGGCTGAAAGAGAGACGGCCGACAGTGGACTGCGGCGGTGGTGGGGTGTTAGGGTTTGACTAGCAGTTGTGGTGGGGAAGGGAAGTTGTGTGATGTTTTTGTTTGTTATCGCTGGGTAAAAATAAATAACCTAACTTGCTGGGTAAAAAAAAAAGGAAAAAACTGGAAATAAAAAAATAAGGCGCTGCAGATGAGAGTCGAACCCGGGTTGACAGGAGGTTTGGCTGGATTAAAGGGAGGAGTATTACCACCAGACCAGAGTTCCAGATTGTATATGGGTTCACTCTCAAAATATATATGGGTTCACTCTCACATATATGAAACAAATTTTGAGATGAACTTCCTTTGTATATTAATTATGGAAACCGATTCTTTATGCACGTCGCCTTATGGCCTGCTGGTTAACACTTGAAGCTTTGTGGGTAGAGGTCGCGGGTTCGACCCCTGTACACCCTGTTTTTATTGGAAAGTTATGTTTTTATTTCCTTTAAGTCACAATTAATCATATTAATAATAATAATGACTAAATATGAATTATTTCACTAAAACCCGACTTTGTAAATACCGTTTAACCCGACTAAATATAAATAATAATGACTAAATATGAATTATTTCACTAAAACCCGACTCTGTAAATACCGTTTAACCCGACTAAATATGAATAATGACTAAATATAATTATATTATGTTTTTATTAATTAATTTATTATATTTATAATAACCATAATAAATCCCATCCGGGCCGATTGCAGGCATAGTGAACTCCGTTCAACCCTGGAGCGGGGAACACCGCGCACTGACCACCTCAAACTGTCTACTACTTAACGAGGGTGTACCGTGGCTCTTAATGAATTCGGTGCCACCTCAAAAATACAACCATGAAGTGATCTCACATGGAATGCTACCATCGTAGAGCCATAAATATTGGGGATACAAACGCTATAATAACGATTATAAAGTGGTGGCATTCACTTTGTAGAAGAACAACAATAGTTGTGTTATTTTTGAACATAAGATAACCTGATTATGATGTTTTTGGAGCAGTGGTCGTTGTATCCGACTTGTTTATATGCTATTTTTAAGTTGTTACCGCAACGTCATCATATCATTATCATCATCATCATCATATCCACATAAGCATATAATCAACATCATAATATCATCATCATCATCATGTTGATAATATCATCATCATCATATCATCATAATATTAGTATCATATCATCATCATCATAATATCATCATCATCATGATATCATTATCATATTGTCATCATATCATCATCATCATCATAACATCATCATCATCATCATATCATCATCATCATCATCATCATCATAATATTAGTTTCATATCGTCATCATCATCATCATATCATTATCATATTGTCATTATATCATCATCATAACATCATCATCATCATATCATCATCATAATATTAGTTTCATATCATCATCATCATATCATCATAATATTAGTATCTGTAAGGTCCCGTACCCGGTAGCCCTACTTTAGCGTCGGATTTACTCATAAACACAGTTCTTACAATCAGAGTTAATTAAAACTTTCGCGGAAACGACAACTTAAATAATTTATTACAAAACATTAAATCTTTTCTTTGATACCATAACACAAACATTATATTTAAAACATCTTTTCTTCCATCTTCAGATGCCAGCCGTTCAATCCATGCCATGTGTCATCCTCATGCTAGTTCTTTAGTCTGATAACCTGCGTGCATACTAAAAGTCAGCTACGCTGAGTGAGTTCTCGTTAATCAAGCTACTTGTCATACAACCACTACATACAACATATACGTATCCGAAGACACGTAATCCACTATCTAACCTGCTCACCTTACCACTTAGCCTCTTATTTACACCTACCACTTTGCCACTTTAATAACGTATAACTTTATGCCACTTTGCCACTTTAATAACGTAGTCACGTATAGGCTTACCCTACCACGTACTATCGTCATGCCACTAACACTCTTACTAGACTCTTGCCACTTCTAACACACTCTACCTCTACTTGTCTACAACACGCTTCATATCATTTACATAATAAGCAAGTCACATCATAGCATTCATACACACTAAAAACCACTTGGCACTCACTATCCTTGGCGATACGTGCAATATCCGGAGATCGTTCACGTACCGACAAACATTATATAATAGCTACCTCGTATAACATCTATAGCATACACTTACCACTTAAGGTAACTGTATTCACACTTCACATCGAGTATGCACACAACCCCGAAAACATAACAAGGAAATGGGGCTAGAAACTCACCTCAATGCGGTTGCGTTCACCGTTTACGGTTATTCCCTTCTTGAGCTGTGCACGACTAATTGTATAATAATTACTCGTATCAATTATCTATTACTAGCCATATCACTAGCTTATTTGTAATTAATTCATTTTTTCTAAGTTCAGGGACCATTCTGTCCTTCTGTTAAACTTCTAATTCGATACCTTGGTCTTAGCGAATTGGACTTTCTAATTCGTTATCTTTGTTAACGGATGGTCTTAACGAATCAAGGGTAATTCATTACCCTTTTCCCTTAACGAATCGGATAAAGAATCAAGCCTAGTTCGTTAGGCTTCCTTATGCGAATCAGCTAAAGAATCACCCTCCGATTCGCTAAGTTACCATAGCGAATCAGTTAAAGAATCACCCTCCAATTCGCTAAGTTCCCATAGCGAATCAGCTAAAGAATCACCCTCCGATTCGCTAAGTTCCCATAGCGAATCAGCTAAAGAATCACCCTCCGATTCACTAAGTTCCCACAGCGAACTAGGGTTAGGTCAGGGAATGTCAGAACATTACCTGGCACCTCTATCCTCATATTAACTTTTCCGGCTCCGTCATTGCCGGAAAGCCGCCAGAAATACGCAAACTCACCGGAAAAACGAGTTTTAACTCGTTTTCACCGTTTTTCGCCACGTTCGATCCAGATCTGAGCTAGGGTGATCCCTAAGCTCATCATAGGTTAGGTTTATACCCGATTCCACCCGGATCTCATGATTTAAACGGTTTAACAGTGTCGGCTCGTCGTTTGGCAACTATATCTAACGGGTTAAGCTCATAAAATATTAAACTATCGTTACCTCGGGTCGGTGCTCGGTTTCCTTCTTGATTTCGGCTAGAGATAAGGAAGAACTAGAGGGAAATATTAAGTGTGTGTTTTGGTGGTGTATGGAATATGTGAGAATGAGGATTAAATGGTGATTAATGGTATTTATATTTAGGGATCATGGGCTCAAGCCCATGGACTCTCCTTCCTTCTTTCATAACCCAAGTCCATAACCCATATCCATTACCCAACACTAGCCTGACCCATACCAACTCCTACTCTTTTTATTTATTTCCTGATAACCCGAGTAAACTTTCCCTCTATTATTAAATAATATAATTAATATTATATTGAAAATTTCAGGATGTTACAGTATCATATCATCATCATAATATCATCATCATCATGATATCATTATCATGTTGTCATCATATCATCATCATCATATCATCATCATCATAACATCATCATCATCATCATCATATCATCATCATCATCATCATCATAATATTAGTTTCATATCATCCTCATTCTCATCATATCATTATCATATTGTCATCATATCATCATCAAAATAGGTTAAAATAATTTCTTTATTTAAAAATAAACAATATATATTTAATATAAAATTAATTTTAAAAAATATTTAGATTCATTAGAACAATTAAACGAACAATTTCATCATCAACATCATCATCATCATACGCCGTGGTAAACGCCTACCGGGGCGGTGAACACGCTCCTCTTGCAGTGGTTGACAACCTTTTACAGCTTTATGGGATTTAGAGTAACCTTCATAAGCACCGTTAAGGTCGAACCGCGGCGTGTAGAATACCACATAAACCACTATATAAATACGCGATATCTATAGGCTCCATACAACAAAAAAATGTTAATCCCCCACCCATACATCACCGTAATACTTTGGAAAATAATAACAATGGAGCCCGAAAATAGCATCTACACAGCCATGAAAATTTCGGTCTGAAATAAACAAGGAAATTGTGGCTGTGTAAATGCTATTTTGGGGTCCATTATTATTAGTATAGAAAACGGTCTCATCGGTCTATGATTTAAGTCCGCTCATCAATATATTACCCTAGAAACTAATAACGATGGAGCCCGAAAATAGCATCTACACAGCCACGATAAATTCGGTCTAAAATTAAGAAGATAATTGTGGCTGTGTGAATGCTATTTTGGAGTCCATTATTATTAATATAGAATACAGTCTCGTCGGTCAACTTAACGTGGTTGGTCGAGCGGATATTGGTGGCTGTGTAGATGCTATTTTGAGTCTTTATAAAAATCAATATAAAACGAGGGGGATGAACGTGCCTAGAGGGCCCCCTTCATGAATCCCAACAGTCCCGAAAATCCCAAAAGGTTTAAGGGATTTTGGAATTCGGTCAGCTAGGAGTAATGACTAGTGTGCGTCATTACTATTAATCGATGAACAAAAGGTTGCAGGCGGATTTTGACAATTGAAGCAATTTTCGTTAATGTTCTTGTTGTGTAGATGCTATTTTAAAAATCTTAGGAGTAGTTTTTAATTACTCGCTCGTTCATTCTAATGTAATCGTAACTTGTGTAACACTATTATTATATTTCACATTTTAAAGATTACATTATCATTGTATATTTTGTAAAAGACGAAACATTTGAAACAAGGACATATTCATCGCCATTTAATATTAGTATACTTTGTATATATATATTTTATATCGAAAATGAGACGATATTATAGTACTGGCTTAACTTTTGAAATTCTAATATAAATGTTACATTAAAAATGAGCATATACACAACACCAAATATGTTAGAAGTGTTTGGTTTGTTGTGATAGGGGGTTTGGGGTTTTATACAAAATTTTCCACGTGACCTATATACGCAATTTTAATAATTATTTGTTAAAATAAATATAAAACAAGGGGATGAAATAGAATTACAAAATAACACATACACGACAACTATATGGCACAGTGATATCATCTTATTTAATAGAATTAGGTCATAACATTGCAATCCGTACGTCGCTGCGTGTTTTATAAAAGAAATCACCCAACATATATCCCACTTGTAAGATGGTGGCATTCGATGTGAAAGCACTTCATGCTTGTATTTTTGAGGTGGCACCGAATTCATTAAAAGCCTCGGTCCATCTTCGTGAAGTAGTAGGTAGTTTGACCTGGTCCGTGCGTGGTGTTCCCCGCTCCAAGGTAGAATGGAATTTAATGTGCCTGTAATCGGCACTGATGGGATATATGAAGGTGGACTAATTAAGAGTTCCACTTTGCCACGGCTACCCCTACGACTACATGTCACCACAAAATAGCGTCTACACAACCACTATATGGTTTAAGCATACTGGCTTGAATAATTTAAACAGGGTCGTTGATTTTTGAATAATTTGTAGGTCGAGAAGGAAATATCGTTGGTAAGAAACATTTTGAGGGGGATATGGTAGACTAAAGTGTTTGTGTAAATGGTTGATGGTAGTCGTTTTTATAGTCAAAAGTTAGGCGCCGCGTTAAGGGCTTTAGAGGACGGTAAGTGTTACCGATGATATCATTCTACGCCGCGGTTGTGACTTAACGCAGAGATTGTCGCCGACATTATTTTTGCAGGCTTTGCAGACTCTTTACATTTGTTTCAGTCATTACAGGCTTTACAGGCTTTTCAGGCCTTATACGCCACGGTCAAGCCTCAACGCAACGGTAAGACCGATTTTAATTTTGCATGCTTTGCAGAGTAAAAAACGAATAACATGTTGAATACACTTCACACACTTTGTAGATTTCCATGTTACCCATATACGCCGAGGTGAGATCTTAACGCAGAGGTTAACACCCCTAGAAACCATCTAAAAAACATTTAATAAGGCCTTTAAATAAATGTATTGAGACTCCTAAGCTGTACGCTCACCACACCCATAAAACACGATTTAATTCCTTATCCTAGACATAATACCATGCCAAAATAATATAGAATATGGTTTCATTGCTCAATATAACTCGGTTGGTCCAGCGGATATTGGTGGCTGTGTAGATGTTATTTTGGACCCTTTCTTCAAACACGGAAATGATGAACATGTTTATTGGTCATTGATAGCCCCGAGAGTGAGATCGAAGGGATGTTTAAAAAATATCTCGGTCAACGAGGAGCGATGATTTGTGTGTACCACATTACTATTAAAGGAAAAAAACTGGTACACCGCTTTCGATATTGGAGCAGTGGTCGTTTTCTTCGAATTTGTGTAGATGCTGTTTTGAAGTTGTTGTTAATTCTCATTTAGTTAGTTACTGTAACACTTTTATTGTATTTTGTAATTTAAAGATTAAATTATGAATATAACACATTACATGATGATCGGTTTCGAATACATAACTGTAAGTTTAAATTATTAATAACACCCTACCAATATTACATTAAAAAAATTTCTAAAATTGTTGTTGACATCTACGAAAGGTTCTTCTATCCTTTCGGGTGGTTATTTAGAATGTCGTGTGGAAACCGTCTATTTGAACACTAGTAGATGATGACGGGTGGCACGACCGAGAAGGAGAAGTATGACAGACAGGTCTCCTCCGTTTACCCGTATGTCGGAACACAAGTAGCTGACGGCTGGCACGACCGAGGAGGAGAAGTACAATAGACAGGTCTCCTCCGTTGGTAGCATTACTAGTTGAGATCTACGATGACCTCAAATTGGCTGCTACATCGGGCCACGACAACCCTCACCACCACATGTTACTCCAAAATAGAGTCTACATGGCCAACATGTGGCTTTAATAGTAACCAACTTCATGAGTAAAACAGAAAGGTGTTGTTAACAATATGAGGGTGCTGAGATAAATGTTGTATAGAGGAAACATGGAGGAGGGTTTTATGATAAACATGGAGTAGGGTGTGTTTTATGTTCAAGTTTTGTGTTAGAAATAATAGTGAATCGGAGGGTGGGGTTTTGTAGACAAAAATTTTGGTTCACAAAACGCCGCGTTAACAACATAATGTTGCGTATATATGCGCCGTAAGTTTGCACAATCTCAGATTATTTGTCATTCCCACACTTTTTATTAAATAAATATAATTTTATAATTGTTTTTTATTAATAATAGTTGTTTTAATTATTTAAAGTATTTAGAAATATAAAAAATAACTTCTTTATTTAAAAATAAACAATATATATTTAATATAAAAATATTTATATTCACCAAACACACTTAAATAAAGTTGATAACAAAATTACAATTGTAGCATTAAATACAAAATTAAACTTAGAAGTGATAAAAACCACATAATTTTTCATCATCGCCAAATTTTTGGCTAAATAATTTTAATTTTGGATCTAATGTTTAGTAGATATGCGCGTGACACTTATACGCCACGTTTATTCTTAACTCATCGTTTGTCTCCGACATTATTTTTGTAGTCGTTAACAGGCTTTACAGGCTTTGCAGTCCTTATACGCCACGTTCATACCTAAATGCCACGGTAAGACCGAATTTAATTTTGCATGCTTTGCAGAGTCAAAAACGAATTACAGGTTGAATACACTTTACACACTTTGTAGATTTCCATGTTACCCATATACGCCGAGGTGAGATCTTAACGTAGAGGTTAACACCCCTAGAAACCATCTATAAAACATTTAAT
Organism: Bidens hawaiensis; assembly: GCF_021521415.1. Lineage (NCBI taxonomy): Eukaryota > Viridiplantae > Streptophyta > Magnoliopsida > Asterales > Asteraceae > Bidens > Bidens hawaiensis. The sequence continues at coordinate 159,105 of NW_027494649.1, read as the reverse complement.
AAGGCCTTTAATAAACTACAAGCTAGGTGCAAAACTAATCAATCCCATAAATCACCACACCCATACAACACGATTTAATCCCTTATCCTAGACATAATACCATGCCAAAATAATATTGAATATGGTTTCGTTGGTCAATCTAACTCGGTTGCTCCAGCGGAAATTGGTGGCTGTGTAGATGCTATTTTTAAACATTTCTTCAAAACTGGAATGATAAACATGTTTATTGGTAATTGATAGCCCTGAGAGTGGGATTGAAGGCATGTTGATAACATTCTCGTTCAGCGAGGAGCGACGATTGGTGTGTACGCCGATTTCGAAATTGGAGCAGTGGCCGTTGTCTTCAAATTTGTGTAGTGCTATTTTGAAGTCGTTGTTAATTCTCATTTAGTTGTTTACTGTAACACTTTTATTATATTTTGTAATTTAAAGATTAGATCTGTATTGTTTAATTTATATTAAAGAAATTATTTTTTATATTTTTAAACACTCTTAATAAAAAAACACAACAATTATTAATAAAAAACAATTAAACACTTTTATAACTGAAGATTGGTTTAGGGTTGGTTTGTTAATGGGGTGGTAAACATAAGTCAATAAAATGTGAACATAATACTACAATCAAACACAACGCCATCTATAAAGTTGGTTTGCAATGTGATGACGGTATCTAACACAAACCGCTTCAACGTCATCTTCTATCAGCAGAGATTTGTTTCTAACAAGGTTTTCTATCATCATGCAAACAAGAACCCCGACAGTAGAAACATTACCGTTATCCTGAGGAACGTCTACCTCAACCAAACCAACAGACATTTCATACTTCGTGTGGTGAGTAGACCTGGTCCAATAGTGAATAACATCAAGAAACCACGCGAAAAACAAAGTTATCATCTAAATGTAGTACGCAACATAACGTCGTTTTTCATTCCTCCACCTCGTGTCGGTCCAATATTGGGTAATTACCATGGTCCGCATATCAATACGAACGAGGAGCCAGTTCGATTGTTGAATCCATAATGGGAGATACACGTAATCAACCTCCCAAAATGGAGGGTATGGTTCTTTATCACCAGCCATCTCCCTAGCGGCTAACGAGTTCGCATCTTTCATATGAACGTAGAAATCAGGAGGCAACGCCGTCCAACGTTGTTCTTCGCTTGGATATTTTAATAGCCTTGACTGTTTAACACGCATCATTCTAAGTGTCCACGCTTCAACATGCTGTACAATTTGGTGATATAAAAATAATATGTAACAATAATACATGGTCTATATAATTTGTTGTAATATAATTTAAATTTAAATAGTCACTCACAACAGATGACAAACACCCGTTTGACTCGAAACCTAGCAGGGTATCCCAAAAGTTACGATCTAAAGGTTTTGTGATGAAACGAGTATGGCAAAATGGTGCATCCCCGTTGTTATAAAAATCAACGGCATCCTTCGACCAACTCCTAGACTCTTCAACTTCAACCGCAAATATCTTTGTTTGTTGGGGGCGTTCGATAGAATCTACTTCTTCTGGACCTCCCGAATGAGTACTTGACGACGTGCTTGAAATGTCTACGATAGACGGCCTCCTAACACGCCTCCAAATTTTGTCAGTGATTCTTGCAGATTTTGGAGCCGGTTGAGAACAGAAAAACCCGTCGTTATTTTTCTCCGTATTTTGCGGATTTTTTGGTGTGTTGGATGTAATGGTAATGTTAGTATATATGTTACACACAAAATTCGGGGTAAATAAAGTATGTTAACATATTATACGTCACGTTAGAAACTTACCGTGAGGTTAAACGTACATCAGACAGGCTTTGAGTACTGGAAGATTCCTGACATTTCGGAGACCAGTTGACCAAATATACGCAGCGTTAAGTTCTATACGTAGCGGTTAAATATATTTTATCACTTAATTTAAATAAGCATCTCTACATATAAACATATATGCAACTTGAAAAATTGCTAGTCCCCAAGGAAAAAATGTGGTACGTCCGTTTCGAAGTTCGAGCAGTGGCCGTTGTCATCAAATTTGTGTTGATGCTATTTTGAAGTTGTTGTTAATTCTCATTTAGTTGTTTATCATAACACTTTTAGTATACCTTGTAATTTAAATATTTTAAATATTAGATCATGATCATAACACATTACACAAGAACACAATAATATTTTCTTATCAAATACAGTTCTTTCGTACATATTTTGAAAGTGAAGTCACGACAACCATCATCGTCTTCACTATCATCAATTCTGAGTTATAAAGGTACAGGACCTTAGAAACACTCTTAATTTAGAACACACTACTAATATTACATTCAAAAAATTGCATTTACACAACATAGTATTACGTTTATAAGTGTTGTTGACATATACGAAAATGTTCTTTTAAAGGAATTCACTCATCTTTACGACGCCTCTCGGGTGGTTCTTTTAGATGTTCATTGGAACCCGTCTGTCGAAATGCCTATACTCTTCCCTCCATCATTTAATGGTGGCCACCATGCCTATAAACGAAACTATTGAGATTTATGACGAGGGATACCTAACAGTTCCATCGGGCCACGACAACCCCACCCTTGCATGTCACTCCAAAATAACATCTACACAGCCAACAATAAGTTTTAATAGTAACCGACCCCATGAGTAAAAGAAGTTGTTGTTTAGAGCGATTTGGGTGTCGTGAGAAAAACTTCGTCCACATGAAACAATGTGAAAGGCTTTTAGGAAAACATGAATGAGGGTGTGGTTGAACGAATGGTAATTCGGAGAGGCCTTTGTAGACAAAATTTGGAGGTCGTATACGCCACGTTAGGTTCGCAACCTGGCGGTTTAGGACGACAGGTTACTACATGTTGCCAGATTTTATATGTACTTTGTTATCTTTATACGTCACTTTGAGGACTATACGCGCCTTTGTTTCACAAAAAATTCCATTATAAATTAACCCCGAAACCTCACTAACCCTCTATCCTTCCAATACATAGATAATTATTATGATCACCCTAAATCTAATTTCAATGATTAATGGGAATTGTCAACCGAAAGAGATAATGTTGGCCGTGTAGATGTTATTTTGGTTTAGTTATTATTCTTTGGGATAGCAAGCTGTCATTAAATCAACAGTGGGGTGATGGCATTAAGTTGTTGGAAGAACAACAAGAAAAGAAGAACAGAGAGAGTGCATTGCCACGACCCCGTAATTGGCGTGCTATTTAATTATCAACGTAAAAAGGTGGCGAGACGAAGTTGCGTAGATGCTATTTTAAACTACAATATGTTTTAATATCTTGTTGTACTAGTTTTATCTATTGTAATCGTTTGTAAATTTTAAGCAACGCTTATAATGTTTTTTTTCATGCCTGTATGATATATACATTCTTAACAATTGTATTTTGTAATGTAATCGTTAGAAATTTAAAACAAATGTTTTTGCCGATCCGGTTCTATTCAATATTGGAGTAAGCGTTATAGGCCGCGTTAATAGCTTACCGCGGCCGATAACACGCTCCTGCTGCAGCCTTTTCAGACTTTGTCGATTTCGAGTTACCCTCATACGTCACGTAAAGGCATTTACGTGGCGGATAAGGGAGTCAGAGACCAACTATATAACAACCGATAATCTATGGCTCAATACCACAATAAATCGTTAGTCTTCAACACCCATTCAACACGACAATAACCTGCAAAATAATAACAATGTAGCCCGAAAATAGCATCTACACAGCCACAGAAATTTCGGCGTGCAATAAACGATAAAATTGTGGTTGTGTGAATGCTATTTTGGAGTATATTATTATTAATATATAATATGGTCTCATTGGTCAACTTTACGGCGGTTGTCCAGCGGATATCGGTAGCTTTGTAGATGCTATTTTGGAGTCTTTATTAACATTAATATAAAACTAGGGGATGAAGATGCCTAGATGACCCCCTTTATAATTCACAAAAGTGCCCCAAAAACCCAAAAAGGAAATAAAAGGAGGGTATCTAACATCCAAGCCCAGCTAGGACTAAAGACTGGTGTCTGATATTACTATTACTTGTTGACTAGAAATTTGCAGGCGGATTTCGAAATTTAAGCAATTGTTGTTTGTCTCCGTCATGTGTAGATGCTATTTTGTTACTGCAATGTCTATCTCAATGTTTAATTTGTTTGAAAACTAGTTTGCACCACCTACCTGTTTGCTTCAATTTCATTGTTTTTTTTTCAAATAGTGAAACAAACTACTCAAAGTTTGCTAATGGGAGTTGTCTAAAGATTACAGTATCGTTATATACTATGTAAAGGTGGCATCTTGAAACGAGGTCATGTTTATCGGCATTTATTATTGGAATACAATGTATATATATATATATATATATATATATATATATATTGTATTAACAATGAACGATATCGATAAAAATATCCAACAAATATCATATTCGAAATAATATGTTGTCATACATATTTTTAAAGACAGAACTCGAAAACCTTTATCGTCTCCACTGTAATCAAATCTGAACTACAAATTTAGAGGAAAATCTTTCTTTGAAACCTTTCAAGGGGTCAAAAATTTTATTATCATTTCACCCCGCGTTTATGTCTATACGTGTCGGTTAAGACCTACATTATTTTCCGCATCCAAGCACAGGGTTTCTCTTCAAAGTGAATAGGCGAGTTACAGGCTTTTCAGAGTTTGTAGATTTGGCCCTTACCTACATACGCGACGTTAAGTTCTTGATGGAGCGGTTATAGATATTTAGGCAATCAATATATGCAAAGGTAAGCGCTTTACGCAGAGGTAAAGACCGACAATATTTTTTGCATGCAAATGATTTTACAGGCTTATCATAGTTTCTAGAGATCCACGTTACCATTATACGCTCCTTGAAGATATTACCGTGGCGGTTAACACTTAAAAACCCGACTATTTCGATTAGTTTTAGTTTATTATAACTCTATTATTACATTTAATATTGTTCTTGGCAATTATTGTAATATCAATTTATAGGTGAAATATTATAAATTATTGCCAAAAAATTAATTTTGATTTTTATTTAATTACAGGTGCCAACCAAACTAGTAAAAGGTTCACGAATGAAAATGGTCTTATAAATGACCTCCGTAGCAACAACATCCACCCATATTTTCATCACCGCAATAGATTCAACATAGAGATGATTAAACAATAACATTTGTCACGTGGAGTAAAAGATAAAAAATCATTATTAATTAAAAATTAGAAATTCATTTTTTCTCACGGCCACTTCGTTTCACAATACCCTATTTGCAAACGGTTGATGATTATTTTAAAATAAATATGATACCTAGAAAATCATACAAACATTACAACACATTTAATCATGTCAAATTTAAGTAACACATTACAGTATATAAAGCATCACAAACCAAGTACAATACTACTTCCAATGACAATCATCGTTTGACCAGTCAGAATCCCACACCGGATCATTTTCATATGGATCATGATAGTAATCTTCCTCCGGCTCACTGGTGTAGTCGAAAGCTACTTTCAAAACCTCAGGGTCATAATCATCACCCGGATCTATTTCATGCTCTTCACTTGGTCTAAATAATTCATCCTCTTGCACCAAATAAGTAATTAACTCATCTTCTCCCAATTGACATTCTTTGTCTTCCATTTGACTTGCTTCATGGTCAAACTGAACTACATTCACAACATTCTCAATTTGATCCTTCTCATTTTCATCATGGCTGCAACATGACTGGTAATGTGGAAAGTAAATAGATGAAACATGAAACTATAAACATTAAATAACAACAACAAAGATTACAGTATCCCATACTACAAGTACGATGTTAATAGCTAGTCAATAAACACAAACATAAACAAAGAACAAAAACCAACTAATTGCTAGCAACATCTTCAAGCTTGTTACTTCTTTGGTTTTCATTCTTGCAAACTCATCTTTCTTGTTCATCATATTCACCATTGCTTGAATTACCTTTTCACAACTAGGGCATGTGGGATCAACGGCCCATTTTAGCCATCCACAACTCCCCTTCTGTAATGGACTTAATATATCAACAAACAAAAACCCCTAATTCGAATAACAGACTAAGAACACTAACACCTAAATTTGACCTAAGCCAAATTAAAGGAATCAACGTCGATTTACAGACTAGAACCCTAATTCGTTTTTAATTAAACACTTACACAGCACAAGAATCGACGACCAGGGTTTGCATCGGTCCTGGATATCCGGTAACATGTGGCGGCTCCACATGGGCATCTCACACAAAGGTCATCTTCACAGGAAGGCTTGGAAGATGACCCAGAGGAGTGTTGACTAGACTTGGATTGAGACATCCGTCAATCAGTCGCCGGAATATGGAATAATACGGGGAAGAGGGGAATCTGTCGCTCGATATGGAATAATAGACGGAAACATGGGGAAACAATATTTGACATGTTGAAAAATAATGGAACACTACCGCCACGTAAAGGACTATACGTGGGGTTATTGGTACTGCAAGATTCATGACATGTCGGAAAATAATAGGACAAAAACGTCACGTATACCTCTTAAGGTGGCGGATATAGATTTTTATTTTTATTTTTAAAAACAAAGCCACTACATTTAAAGCATCTCAACCACCTCTCCCCCCACCTCATACATATATCACCAAAAACAACACCGTATGGCACCTCTCTCCTAAACTCATTCACCAAGTTTCACCAAAACAAATACCAAACGTTTCTAAAAAACTAATGTGGATGTTATTTACAAGAATATTGGACCCGTCAAAACATTCTAAAACGGGTGCGAAGACTACTAATGGTGGACGTGTGGATGCTATTTTCGACAACTCGGTCATCGTGTTACATTAGTACATAAAATTACATATTTTTATGTTAACTTAATCGCAACGTGCGTATAATATGTGGCTGTGTACATCGATTTAAATATACAATCAATCGTTTAAATCAACTGTATCACACTCGACTCGCCAACTTGACATGATTCTAACGTACTCGTTTATACGATTTTCATACAAGGCCCTCCATCCGTAAGCCTCTTCTTTTGCAAATCTCGCCCAAGTACGAACCGGCAAAGGCATCGGGAAATCCCCTTCAAGTTGTATATATATCCAATGAGTATCTGTAACATTAGCAATGACCAGTACCGGATGATCACGAAACGGATCTGGTCCCTCTCTCATTGGGAAAAAGGTCTGGCTGCTATGCGGCTCGAGAAGTATCAGAGAACGCAATTAAATGCTTGAGCAACGGCGTATCCATGGCCGGGTAACTGAAACCAACGGTTGCGAGGCGCATCTTGAACCGTTTCAAAAAAATCTAACTGGTTACGAGCCCTCTCAAAAAACTCCGGTTGCTCCGTATTTAATCTTACCAAAAAAATCTCTTGGTTCCTATCCATCTCATTCTTCATGGCAACCCTAACCTCCCTCCAACTATTTTGACCGATTCCAAAACCCTCCGTAATTGCCCGAAAACCGCAGTTACCGTCAGGCTTTACGTCTATGATCCTTGAGATGTAAGGGCAACTCCAGCTTGGAACAAAGCCCTTATACCGATTTACCACTGCAACATATTCCGGATAAACCACTAAAGGAAAACCTATGGCAGCTCCATTCTCCTTTTTCTTAGACGATCGTTTTGAAGGTTTAGGAGGGGGCATCTTAAGCTGTGAATGGGACTGCGACCGCGAACGCTCCAAGAATGAGGGGGTTTGGTCAGTGTTCTGTGAGGACGAAGTGGGGTACGAGGAAGGGATATACGAGCTGTGCCTCGCGGCCTCGACCTTTTTTGTTTGCTGGTTTAAGTTTGGGCGCCCGTGAGGGTCCACCTATTTCTCTGGCTCTTTTTTATTTGAGTTGCTGGGGAGAACGGACCAAATCTTCGATAAAAGACTTCTTTCCTGTTTTCGATCTTTACGTATCAAAACCGTCTGTTTAAGCTCTTCCATTTCTGCCTCGAAGTCTTCTTCTTCTACGTGTGCGACCACTGGATCAAGGTCAAGATTCCTCCAGAACAGGTCTATTGATTTTAGTGGAATAGGTACACATGTATTATGGTGACGCTCCAACTCACAAGCACACGGAAACCCCATAGACGTTCGCAACTGGTGTCGGCAACTATGTCCCGACTCGGTCATCTTTTCAAGCTTTCCGTACTCCTTATGTAGTAGCGTAAGAGCCTTAATCGACACTTTATAATGTAGCATGTAAAATACCTGAAGGTTATGGTCTTTCTTCAACATAATCCGGGATTTTTCAAATGTTGCTCCGATTTGAACCTTCTGGGCTTCTATAAGCTCAAGGGCATAAGCCGCAAGTGCGTGAGGGTGTTGTTGGCCCCGTTAAGGTGCCTTTTCAAGTTCGCGTGCTGACTCTCGACTCAGTTTGTTGTAGTCTCGCCGAAGTTTAACCGATCGGCCATCCAGCAAGATACAAACTTTTCCTTGTCTCGTAACAGCCAGCTATGATGGATATAGTCCCATACCTCTGAAAACGAAACAAAAATAAACTTATGAAATGTACTACTAGATTAACACTTATTGTATATTAATAATCAGAAGGACTTACTTTCTTTCCCAATTTTGCATAACATTTCTTGCAACTTTAAGAAGTTATATTTGTAATCATCGAACGTGGGAGACTCACACAAGACTGACCATAATAAAGCGAAATATTCTCTTGCCTCGCTGTCATAGATACCCTTCCATTTTTTCTTTATATTATCACGTATGTGCCACCAGCATAGGTTTCTGGTAGCATTCGGGAATAATTTTTTACAAGAATTAGTTAGGGCAGAGTCTCTGTCGGTGACTATGACGCGCGGCTCAATAGAATCCTCGAGCATACCTTTGAGGTGCTCGAGGGCCCATGTGAAATCCTTCTGGCGTTCCCTAAGTAGAACCGCGTGCGCGATACAGAACGACTTCGACGTCGACGTCGCGCCAATATACTGAACAAACGGCCACTTGTACATGTTGATGTTGTACGTGGTGTCAATCAGCAGCAAATGGGGGGACGCACGCCACATTTTATGAGACGTGTCATGACAAGAGAATACATCCTTTACGCGGTTTGTGGCAGGGTTCTCCCGTGTGTGATAAACAAACCCATTATTAATCAGGAAGCTTTCAAATACCTGCAACCGGTTTTATTTGACGTTAATATATTTGTTTAAACATCCATTGGAACAAATCAAATTCAAAAACGTGAACCTGCATTGGGGTATCGCCAACTATATTTTCTTTTCTCCACTTCTCTATAAGATTGTGTATGTCCTTCTCAATAACGCAGGCTCCGGGAAACCGTCTGCATAACAGTGGAGATATTTTTGATGTCTTCATGCCATCCGCGTGTAACCTCGCAACCATATCAACCATCTCGTCGGTCATTCTCCTTAGATACGCGTGACCCTCCTTAAAGACGAACGGGTCGTGGTTGTGCGTCTCGTTTACGACCTCAAGCTTCCAAAAATTACCAACACGGTTGTGCCTTCCTTTTAGCTTAAACGGACAACCCTTCTTTATACTGCCTGTACGCCTAATTGTGGCGGTGAGTTTTGGTTCGCCGCCGCGATTGCATCCAAGATCCACGGCTTTTGGCCTTGACCGCTGGACAACAACAACACCCCCATGCTCCCGACCTCTTTTCTTCGCCCACTCCTCCAACTCCTCACGGGAAGAAAATAACTGAAACAGTTTTAACGTCAAATTTAAATCAAGTTCAAACCAACTACTAATTACAAAATATTTTTATTAAACAAAACATATGGTCTCGTACGATATCCGTTTTATATGACACCCTAGCCTCGCGAATGTAATTATCACCATCGTCGTCAGAATTATGTCTGCCGTAATCTTCATCAACAGTCTCGTGGGGGGTTTCAAGAATATCGTCTGGTTCTGGTTGTGACCGATACGCATCACCTACTGCTAATGGGTACGAACTTTGACTACATGAATACGGCTCCTCGGTATTAAAATGGTAGGAAGGCTGGGCAACGTAATGCGGGTCTCCTGATAAATGGTATGACGACTGACCGTAATCATGTTCAGGCTGTGCCAAATACGAACTGCTGCTAGGCGTCAAATGCCAATCCAGATGGTCGTGCACAAAATATTCCTAACAAAATATATTGTTAACAAATCTAATTTCAGAAATTAATGACGACGGGTAACCCAAATAAACATGTCACGATACCTGGTTCAAATTTGGTAACGCGGCCCCCACGTCATAATCTACAAACCCCGGTGGCGTCTGATTCAAATCCGGAACGCCTGACTCATCGTTTGTCCTCGGCGGGCTTGGAAAATAACCGTCGAACATCCAAGACATTTTCTTGAGTTGGGAATTTGGACACTTTGAATTTATCCAAAATTTATGTTTGCATGCTAATGTATACCATCACAAGTATGGGAATCAACCTAAATAATTGAGGGGACTAAACGCACCGCTAAGGTCTATACGCGGCGTAAATGTGGACAACGACAGACTTCGCCAATCAAATCATCCGTCGACGTCGAGGTCGTCCATCAAATCAGTCATGTCGAATAAACCGCCACGGTAAGGGCTAAACGCGGCGTCTGGTGCGGTGTGGGGTGTGGTTAGGAAGACCCATTTAAATATATATTTTTTATCTAAGTTGAAGATGTATTGATTAATATAACTTTTTTTAACAAACTACGAATATGTTGGGAATTTGATTTCCAGGGTTTAATTTCTTCTTAAAGGGTGGTGTCTTAATTTCACACAATCTCAAACAAAACACAATGATAATAAAAAACAAACTTTTATTACTTGCTAAACGATTAATTACAAACTGTTTATACATTGGTTTGTGTAGGGATGAATAGGCACTGAAGGAAACGTTGCGACTGATCTACTAACACCGGTTGGGAATAACCGTTAACCATTGTTTCCTTGCAATCATATAATACCCTACTGCCACCGTAATATTTAAACATAATACAAACAGGCCTTATTCTTCTAATAGTCTTATGGTCCAATAAATATTAATACACTACACGAGTGCCCGCGCGATGCAACGGGTTTTTGAACGCGGACTCTATTAATCACGTAACAATTATGAGTGTTCATGGTTCGGTTTAAAACCCTGAAACCGTTTAAACTGGTCATCGACTTGGTTTCACGGCTGGGTTATTTACTTTCAGTCGTTTTTTACTTCATTTATCCTTTCAAGTATCATATTTTGACTTCGTTGGAATTGATGATACAGTTATATTAATAATCATTTTAAGCAAATCTTATTATCAAAGCTTAAACTCTTAAACCAAACCAGAACCAGACCGTTAATAACAGTTTGGTATCAATTTTTAATGGTTTAGTTTTCGTTTAAAAACAATCAAAACCGGCAATGAACACCCCTACGTAATATATTATTTTTTTTTCAATTGAAAAAATTATAATAATATTATATACAAATTAAAGAGAATAAAATACTCGTTTTTATGGTGCAATATTTTTACAAAAATATTAACGTATGAAAAACTTATTGTCGTTTAAAAATCGTGGGTAGGAAGTTGATTTAAAGTTGAAACTACAAAAATAATATGGTTAAAGATGAGAGAGCAAACTTGTAAGTTGAGTGAATTATGTTTAAAAGTCAAGTTTACACCTAATTACACATGTACTTAATGTTTTAAATATTGTAAATTACTTAAAATTGAATGCCTTAATTTGCCATTATTAGATGTTTTATATATACTATAGATAAATTATTTAACTTAAATATATTAACTAAAACATAAAATAAATTCCAGCAGCCCATTAAGCACAATGACACATGAATTAAGGTTTAATAGAATACTCCTAAAACTCATTGATAAATACATTACTTGTATGAGTTAGAATCCAAGACTTCCCGCTAAAAGACGAGAATCACTTACATTAACATCGATTTATATAACTACGACTAGCTATTAGAAGCCACTTTTATTTAGTGGGAAATTTCATATATACCCTTATAAATATTGAAAATATCATATATATATATATATATATATATATATAGAATAAGATTATAATAAGACGTAGATTTTTCCTAAAAAGTGTAGAAAGCGTGTATTCATCATTAGATCTAATAAAACACACCGCACAATAAATACACTTTCTATATCCACCATTAGATCAACATATCTAACACACCAGATTACTTCTTAGACACACTCCATTCCTTATTATAACCCCACTATATATATATATATATATATATATATATATATATATATATATATATATATATATATATGTTTAAGTTCAAGAAAAAAATCAAATTATTGCAAAATATGAGAGAAATGAATATGAGCCATTAGTTTTATTTTTGGTTTTAAATATTTCAAAATAAAAAAAAATGTAAATGCAACAATAAATGCACCCTCTCTCTTCAATTAATACAACTAATATAACCATAATAAATCTCTCTCTAATTAATATATCTAATTAATTAACTAAATAATTAAAAAGATAAAAACATTACTTTAGTTTTATTATTTATTTACACATTCTTCAATTTATTCATATAATACTATTTCTTTATATTAAAAAAATAATTTCCACTCAATTTATTAGCATATATCAACGTGTTTTTTAACACTAAATATCAGAACACAATATATATATATATATACTTTTTCAATTGGTATGCCTATAAAAATTGTCATAAATAATAATAAAAAATATCATACAAATGTGTCCATTAAATATAAACAATAAATATACAATTTACACAAAGTTATATAACCTACACTTGTTTTGAGCAATAAAAACGTATAACATACAAAAAACATACAAGTTACATATGTAATTTGACATCAACAATTATATAAACTACACAAAGATACATATATCCTACACATGTGTAGGTTATATGTTTTCTTATTCTTAGAACAAATGTAAGTTATATGTTTTTGTGTAAGTTGTATATTTTTTTATTGAAATTTAATGTAAACATGTGTAAGATAGTTTTTTGTATTATTCATCATAATGTAACTACGTGTTGATGGATATTGATATGTTGAGTTTGAAGAAATTGGTTTTGAATAAATAGAAATTAATGTATGAATAAATTGTATTTGTGTAAGATAAAATTTTCGTTTGTAGGTTATATGTTTTTTGTGTGTAGGTTATATGTTTTTTTGTGCGTGTGTATTTTTATTGATGATGGATGTTGTGTGTAGGTTATATGTTTTTCGTGTGTAGGTTATATGTTGTCTTATTCTTAGAACAAGTGTAGATTATACGCTTTTGTGTAGGTTGTATATTTTTTGTTGATATCTAATGCAAACACATGTAAAATAGTTTTTTGGTATTATTCATTATAATGTAAGTATATGTTGATGGATATTAATATATTGAGTTGAAGGAAATTATTTTTGGATAGAAAGAAATTTTAATGTATGAATAAATTATACTTGTGTAGGATAAAAATTCAAGACACAAAAAATAAGTTAGAAAAATATATGAGTTCTTAAATGTTTACAATAATAATAATTTAATTAGTTATATTAATTAAGTAGATAAATATTATGGTTTATTAGTTATATTAATTAAAGAAGGAGAATGATTAATACTTTCTTTATTTAGCTTTAAGTATTTAAAACTTAAAACAAAACTAGTGGGTCATATTCATTTCTCACATTACTTGCAATAATATCATTTCTCTCTTAAACCATCCCTATATATATATATATATATATATATATATATATATATGGGATGGTTAATTAGTTATATATATATATATATAAATGAGTCCTTAAATGTTTACAATAATAATTTAATTAGTTATATTAATTAAGTAAATAAATATTATGGTTTATTAGGTATATTAATTAAAGAACGAGAATGATTAATACTTTCTTTATTTAGCTTTAAGTATTTAAAACTTAAAATAAAACTAGTGGCCCATATTCATTTCTCGCATTTCTTGCAGTAATATCATTTCTTTCTTGAACCATCCCCTATATATATATATATATATATATATATATAGGGGATGGTTCAGGAGAGCAGTGACTTTATTACGAGAAATGAATTTGAACCATTGATCATGTTTGATCTATGGTCTTTAATAAAATGGCAACATTGTAAATTTTAACTCATTGTTTTAGTTGACTTTAATAATTAGAGGTCATTGTTATATTTTTGTATTCATAATCAATTTAGAAAACAACCCCAAATTTTAGCTATTCTTTATAATTGACTTTAATAATTATTATTTATGTTTTTGTTTGTAGTATATATAATATTGTTTTCATTTATGTTTTTAAAACCCCGTCACTTTTCTTATTGCTAACTATTTATAAGTGTTATAGTTTTATTTTGCCTACATAATTTAATAAAATCCTACACGGATAAATAAATATGTTCAGGGGTTCTATTATATATGGATATTATCCTACACAGATTGTATAATTTGTAGACTTAATTGGTAAATATGTGTGTTGGTAAACTCATAAACATGTGTGTAGGATTAAAGACATGTATTGTGAATGTTAATGATATATCAAAGAAACATCCGAATTAATACAACGTGTAATTGTATATATCTTAAATGGTTTTATTCACCTACACAAAAGGAAATGTCAAATACACAAAACTGTAAACCATTCACTAATAAACTTAAAATTCGTACACAACCAACCATTATTATAATTTACAAGAATACAAAGAAACATTAATTCCTACACAACTTGCAGTTATACACATATTTTAAAATCCTGTTTAGTTATTACAAAAAAAAAGTTAATAAATATATTTGGTTTCAACAACCAAACTAAGAAGACAAAATTTTTATTTGTGCAGGCTGCTAAAGTTTGTGTAGGTTCTTAAAAGTGTATGTAGGTGTATTTTAATATGGTTCTCCAAATACATATAAATTATGTAGGTTGTTAAAATTTGTGTAGGTATATGTTGGTTGTGTAGTAATATGTTCTAAAATAGTCGACATGAATGATTTCATGTGTAGGTTGTTTTTTTAAATGTAGGTAACTGTTTTTTTAAATATATGATATAAAACGTTGTCATATATTAAGTAATACACATTAATTATTTGTATTTTTTTTGATTTCTTAATGTAACGATAGTTGATTTATAATATCGATCCATTTAATCGTGTGACGTAGAAGAAAAACATATGGAGTTGCTTGAATTGGTGATACTAATCGAAATTAATAAAATTCATTTAATTGGCTAACGATATTGAAAATAGTTAGATGTTGATTAATTTGGTGAAAAAGTATACTATCATATGTTTTTAATGTTTTAAAGACGTTTAAATTAAAAAAAAGTTCAATTTAAACTAAATTAATGTGGTTATTTTCTCAAAACCTATCAAATATAAAACAAAACCATTTTACTAATATAGCCCTTCTATTAAATTAATTATAAAATAAAAGATAAATTGTGGTTGGTTGGATTCATTTATTACATTTCTCACAATAAAGTCATTTCTCTCTTGAACTTAAACACACACACACACACACACACACACACACACACACACACACACACACACACATAGGGGATGGTTAAGGAGAGAATTGATATTACTACGAAAAATACGAGAAATGAATTTGAGCCACTAGTTTTATTTTATGTTTTAAAAGTTTAAAGATAAATTAAGAAATTATAAATGCATTATTTATCTTCAATTAATATAACTAATAAATCATACTAGTTTTCTATTTAATTAATATAACTAATCAAATTACTATAATTAAAAATATTAAGAATATATTTATTATTACAACTTATTTGTTGTCCCTTGAATTTTTATCCAACACAAGTAAAATTTATTCATACATTAAAATTTCTTTCTATCAAAAACCAATATCTTCAACTCAATATATTAATATCCATTAACACGTAGTTACATTGTGATAAACAACACAAAAAACGATTTTACACGTGTTTGCATCAAATATAAAAAAAACATACAACATAAACAAAAACATATAGCCTACACTTGTTCAAAGAATAAGAAAATATATAACCTACATCCAAAATTCATCATCAATAAAATACACACGCACACGAAAACATGTAACTTATACACGAAAATTTTATCCTACACAAATACAATTTATTCATACATTAAAATTTCTTTCTATTTAATACCAATTTCTTCCAACACTACGTGAAAAACGACTTTTAGTCACACATGTGGTCTGTGAGATTTGCCACACTTCGTCTTAAATGTGTGGATAAAAGGTCTTTGACCATGTTTGAAAACCTTCCAACTAGTTTTGGCCACACATGTTTTTCTTCATGTGACCATTCTATACCGACTCAGTTACTTTTCGCCACACTTTAAAAAAAACTGTGACATAAGCTAGCCACATTATAAAAATGTGTGGCGAAATGTGACCTACAGTCATAGTTTGTTTGATCTTTGATACATGTGACCAAAAACACTTGTATTAGCCACACTCTAAGGGAAAACTGTGATATTTAACTAGCCACATGTTTTAATAGTGTGACCAAATGTGACAAACGACTATTGTATTGATAAGAGATGTGTCTAAAATGTAAAAGATATAGCCACTTATATTATGTTGTGTGACCTAATGTCACATTTGTTAGCCACATTTTTAATAATGTGGAGAAATATGACGAACAACCATTGTATTTATTAGTAATGTGACCAAAACGCTTAAAACATATGCCCACTTATACGAGGTTGTGTGACCAAAGAGTAGTTTAGTTTTATTTTTCCTAAGTTTTTTTATTGTCACGGATAACTTATTATGTGTAGCTATAAGTGATAAATGGTCACATTTAAATATTTTTATGTGTCCAAATGTAATTAATAGCCACTTATACGAGGTTGTGTGACCAAAGAGTAGTTTAGTTTTATTTTTCCTAAGTTTTTTATTGTCACGGATACACTTATTATGTGTGGCTATAAGTGATAAATGGTCACACTTAAATATTTTTAAGTGTGTCCAAACGTAATTAATGGCCACTTATACGAGGTTGTGTGACCAAATAGTAGTTTAGTTTTATTTTTCCTAAGTTTTTTATTGTCATGGATACACTTATTATGTGTGGCTATAAGTGATAAATGGTCACACTAAAATATTTTTAAGTGTGTCCAAACGTAATTAATGGCCACACAGTGAATTGACGAGTGGCTAAGTAATCATTGTCTTACCAGTTTCCTTGTGCCGCCGATTTCAAATTGTCAGGGAGATGTACCGGTTTCGATGGTGTTTAAATACCACTCATGGTTTCCGATTCCTCCCACAACACCTCCAATATTCCAGCAAATCACAATAGACCCATCGCCTTCTTCACCATCTTGTTCACGGTTTTCGATCGATTTCTGAAAATATTATGGCGCCGGAAAATTGGATTGTACGAGAACAGGGTGAGGCTCCACGCATCTACTACGACCCCACCTTCTTCAAAATTGTTTTCCACTTTGATTCCGGCGCCGTCCAAAAGAATCAAACTGTTAGGTATGTTGACTATGTCAACCCTCTAACCTTTCGTTACCAACAACTTAACCGAATGGTTAGTTTTCTTGGGTACACGACTGCTGATTATTTCAGAATTGTGATGGAAACCCGGGGCATCGAGGTCGCATGGATCGGGTTGAATGGAATCGAGGACTTCAAGGCTGTGCCCGCTTATGGGACATTCCGTACTGAGGTGCACCTTCACCTGCAAAGGCTAAAGGACTCCACCAACACCTCAGACGGCATGTGGGAGAAGATCATGCCCGCTCACACTCCAGAAGAGAATGATCAGATGATAGATTCAGATATGGAATCTGATTATACGACTTAGTTTTTGTAATTAGTAATTAGTTTTTTTATATTAATATTGTAATGCATGTAAACTAAGTATTAATATATTTTAGTTAATTATCCTATTAACTGTGTTGATGATGCTGCATGCATGTATTTTATATCAGTTATCGAGCTCGAGCCGGCTCACGAGCCTAAACGAGCCTGACATTTATAAGTGTTATATATATATATATATATATATTAATAGAAGTATATTAATATTGATGTAGATTCAGAACTGGAATCTGATGCCAGGTGTTAGTTTTTTTATAATATAATGTAATTTAAGTATTAACTATAAATATAATTAATATATTTTGGTTCAAGCGTATTTAAAGCGTACTACAAGCATGAGATATAGTTTTTTTTTATTTTAATTAACTTTATAATAGATGTTAGCTAGTGTGAGTGAATAACAAACCTAAAATTTAATTTTTGGTAGTTGAGGTAGTAATTTAATGTAGTTAAGTTGATTTGTAGCCTATCTAGTAAGATATAGTTTATTTAAAGCGTACTACAAGCGTGTGATATAGTTTTTTTTTATTTTAATTAACTTTAATGTAGGCTATCATTACATAATTACCAAGATTTTTGACAGGCAGTAGGTATAAATGTAATTAATTTCCAAAATTAATTAGCTTGTGAACGTTTCCAAAGCATGTGGAAACCATTTTGACAGGTAGTATGAAGTTACTCAACAACCAACTATCAAACAACTGAGACTTTAATGACTGCAATAAAACTACTGACTGAAATTTATTAGGCTTGTATATATGTTATGTGATTTTCAAACTTGTCCAAGCAGAAAACATCTAATGTTTCCACAGATCTTAAACTTCCCAAAGATCTTAAATTTTAATAAAATCCCTTCCAAAACTCGATGCCATCACCAGATCTTAAATTAGGTTACTGGTGATGGCATTGAGTTTGGAAGGGTTTTTTCAAAACTGAATTTTATTTGTTCAAAGGATTCTTCAAAGTTTAAGACCCATAGATGCTTTGGTCAAAGATCTGAGTATGGAGGGTACAATTTGGGTATCTAGGTTAGTGAAAAGAAGGGCATAATGGTCTTTTTTATAAAATGAGTTGATAACGTTTTGCAGGAAAACTGTTAGTACACGGTTTTGAGTCTCGAGTCTTTGTAATTATCATTTTGTATTTATTGTTTATTAACATAAAAGTTATTTATAATAAGTTATGTTAGTTCGTTAGAAGATCAGTCTAGTTCGTTAAGGATGTTTAACGAACCAGAACTTAAGTTAACTTTCCTCCTGATTCGTTAAGGATGTTTAACGAATCAGGGGGTGGTTCATTATTTAATGTAATGTAACGAATTGGAAGGCTAGTTCGTTACAGAATGTGTAATGAACTAGATTCCATCGTCTATTTATAGAGGGTTCCCCCCTCTGTTAATATTAAGTTTTGAGTTAAAGTATTGAATTAAGTAGGCCTCGCTTTTCGGAGCTGCTCCCAGCTCACACTATGGTGGAGGAGGTGAATGAGGTTAGTACTTCTGTTCCTATCTCGGTTAATGTGTCTGCTAATGTATCTTGTGTTGAATGTGAGAAAAACAAGCCTAAGATAGAGTCTTTGAAAAATCACAATGATTGTTTAGTGAGAGAAATTGCTTCACTAAAAGATACTTACCGACAATCTTTAGAATCTCAAATGAGATCTAGGGAGAAAACTGAAGCATTGTCGACAAGTAATCATGATCACAAATCTGAGTTATCTGTCAAAATGACAATCAACGATCAAAAGTTTCAAGAAATCTTGAAACATTGTTCAAAGAAAACCGAGCTTGAGCATGAGGTTCTTGAGTTGAAGAACAAGTTGAGCAAGTTTAGAAACTCTTCCTTTTTGCTAAATGAAATAATCGAAGTATCTGGTAAGTAAAAAGATTCGAAAAGGGTATAGGTTTTGTTGAAATACCACCACCTTTCCAAAACGATTATATAGCAAATCCTTTTGCTAGGAAAGAAGAAGAAGTGCTTGTGAAAGAACCTTTTGTTTCTGAAAAACCTAAACAAGTAAAATCTAAAAATGTCAAAGCCCAACCACCAACTCAAAAACATCATGTCGAAAGCAATAAAGTATTTGTAGAAAATGTTGAGAAGGTGATCATTGAGGATGTGTTTGAACATGAGATAATACACAAAAACAAGAACATTCCAAGTTCTAATCACAATTTATGTGAACCTCATGAATTTGAGAAGGCTGTGTATGGTTCACACACAACTCAAGTGAAAAAGGAAGAACAAGTTAAGGTTAAACCGGTGAAGGCTAAGAAATCAGAAAAACCCAAAATTTCTGATGAGGATTTGATGCGTTTTATCAATCCTACTGTTTCTAAGCCATCAACTGGTCGTGTGTTTAAGCTGAAAGGAATAGACACGATGTTCACTGAGAAAGACATTCCGATTAGAATTATCAAACCAGAATTGATCGAAAGTGTCTTTTACAATGAAACTTTCAAGATACAAGATCTTGAGCGTCAGTATGCTTGTGCCAAAACATCAAACACATCAGACCCATTGATTAACTAAGCAACTGTTAAAAACTGCTAAAAAGGTTCATTTTGTGAAATCAACTGGAACTGACACATTGCAAAGTTTTTCCAATTGTTCTAATCTCGATTTCTATATGAAAAAGAAATCTGTGTCGTCTGATGGGTTGGCCAAGAATTTTACTAGAACTGTGAGCCATCAACCTTCCGTGGCATCTTTTTTTGCCAAATCTAAACATGATCGTGTGGACATGCGAAGCTATTTTCTTTGTGGTCAACAAGGTCATGTGGTAAGAAACTGTGGACAGAAGAAATCTCAGAATCTTCATCCGTTTGTCAAGGAACAATCGAAACCGGTTCCTGTGATAAAGGAGATTCTGAAACGACCTTTGTCGTGTGATGATGATACTCACATCATGTTTTCAAATGTGAATCCACGGAAGGTGATTCATGTGAATGAAACATATGGTCAAGTAAAACCAAAGTTTGTTCCAACTGAGCCAATCTGTAAGAACGTGAACTCAAATGTCATTCAAGCTGCCTATTTAAATACGAAAGTCTAAAAGGCTTATAACTTATTCTCAAGTTACTGAACAACAGTTGAATTCTGTTAAAGTTGATTCTTCTCATGAAACTCAAAAGGTGCCCAACACTGAGGCCTGGGCTGCCTTTTTGAACTAATCACTTTTATTTGTGTGTAGGGTACATCAAAGACCGTGTCTGGTGAAAACTGGATAATGGATCAACTTGGTTATTAATATTATATACGTTTTTCACACATCAAGTTTTGTCTCGGTGGTGGAACGGCGTCCTAGAATAGATATGGGTGACGCCGTTCCATTCGCGACAAAACTTGATGTGTGAAAAACGTATATAATATTAAAAACCAAGTTTTACCGAATTCACCTAAAAAAACACACACAAACGGCAAGTGTACCGGTCGTAATGTAGTTAGCTAGTAAGAACGAATATCGAACCTAGGACACTATGGGTAAATTCTAATTATTAAACCTAAAAGATTACTAACCTATACTTTCTTTTGATTTTTTAGAATTTTTTTTATATTAATTAAACTAATAAAACTTAACTAATTAAAATTTAAACTAAAAATAAAACTTTATAAAAATTGGGTTTTACTAATATGCGAGAAACAACTACCTAGGTAATGGAATCATACTATTTAAGTTAATAGCTAACGAACTTGACTTGGTTGAAAAACAATATCTTAAAAGTATGACACTAGAGACCACTAAAAATGCGCTAGATCGTCTCCCGACCTCAACAACGACAACTTAGAACTCTAATGACATGTGAAGCTTAATTGTTAAAGGTTGGATCACCTCCCAGTCTCACCTTACCTAATAATATTATGGTACCCTACAACCCAAATCACCTCCCGGTCTCTTCGGATACAATATATATTAATATAAAGAGGGTATTTTTAATTAATTTGAACAAAACTTATATCACAATAATCTAAGGGACCTAGGATAACTCACTCCCATGCAATTATTACCCAAACCTGCAAAAGACAAAGATGACACAACACTAAATCGCCTTCCGGCCTCTCTAGTGACGGATCTAAACGTAAAATTATTACTTTATTGATAAATATGGAAGAATACATTATGGTGGATGGAAATAACTTATGGAGAGCATAATTTAGATCTAGATCTCTCTTTTAATATGTACATACTAATTATGAGCATGGAACCACCTATTTATAGGCCACATGCTCCATTTACAATAAATAAACAATCTAGACCATGTATAACTTATTCGAATGCTACGGACAACCATTTCGTGCACTAACAGACACCCCCTTTTCCGTAGCTATCGAATACTTTAATCTTGAATACTTTAACTGCAAATCACCAGTCACAAACCGTGCACTAACAGACACCCCCTTGACTGATGATTTTCGGGCTTGTGCAAACGGACAATCTTTAAATCTTTTCAGCAAACCAACAACCTGTAGCTTCTCATATCAGATCATCCCCTCATTGTGAGCAACTCTTGGAGATCATCCCTATCATCCATTGGCGTATGATATGGTTCAATCTTTCAACAATCAGCAACAAGTCATCAGCTATCCGTCAACACCGGTAAAAGAAAAAACATATCTTTACGTTTAACCTCGTCACACATCTTCATGAACAACTCGATCATTCAACATCTTTCACTTCGGTTTTCCCTCTCTAGATAACGTGTATCCAAATATACTCTTTGAAGCTCTTCCACATCTCGTTCGCAAAGATGCACTAATGTTTGGGCATCATAAGATTCCGAGTTCCAACCTCCATTAATAAACCTCAAATGATCAAATTCTTCACTCCAATGCCAAGACTCTTATATTCTTCAATAAGATCAACTCGTTCGAGAATCGTCCCCCTCAACAGAAGTAATCCGCCATTTACTCGTAGCCAACATAGTCAGGATCAAGTCCCTCAGAAAGAAGTAAACGAACAGACACTCGTATCCCACATAGTCAGGTTTCAATCTTTTAACAAATCAATCACCAATCGAAGAACACTTGCAGTCTTGAACTCAGTCAAACGTAGCTTTGTAAGCATGAATTACCACCCGAATTGCAGTAATTTTTCAAGAAACCTTGCAAATGTAGGAAGATACAAGCCAAATAATCTCAAATGAAAGTTTTATCTCCCCCTTTTCTTGACAAATTCGGCAAGGTCTTAAATAATCTTCAATGTGCACAAACAAACACACTCCTCCTTAAATTACACAAGATCTCCCCTCGGCCAGTCGAAACACATAAACAGTCAGCCGAAAAATACATTACCAAAATTTGCACGAAGAGTCTCCAATACATTAGGAACATCCCAGAAAAATTTCAATTAAGAAAATTTTTCCCGATTTTCCCGCCAAAAATTCATCGAAAAATTTCGAAAAATAAATTTTAATGCCAAAATTTTCAAGAATGAAAACTCACTCACGAGGAGTATTCTGGAAAAAATTCACGCAAGAAATTTTTTTTTATTTTTTTTATTTTTTTATTTTTTTAACGAATTGTCTCTCTAATTCATTATAAATAATTCTCCCATTCGTTAACTTAGTTCGTCATCTCCATTCGTTAACTCAGTTCGTTATAAATTATCCACCATTCGTCAACCATTCACTGATTCGTTATACACTTAACGAATCAACTCAATTCGTTATAAATAATCATCTCTAATTCGTTAGAACAGTTACACGAATGGCCTCACATTCGTTAAGATTTCACTTCGTTATAAAAGTTAATGAATCACCTTAATTCGTTATCAATACCTTAACGAATCACCTTCACGAAATAACTTAACGAATTGCCTTAATTCGTTATCTTTAACTTAACGCATCAGCTTCACGAATTGCCTTAATTCGCTATGTTTACCTTAGCGAATTAGCTTAACGAATTACTCTAATTCGTTATAATAACCTTAACGAATTAGCTTAACGAATTAACTTGATTCGTTAAATATTCCATAACGAATTGCTACAGTAGATTCGTTAGACTTTCCTAACGAATCAGCTACAGTAATAACGAATCGCTACAGTAACGAATCAGGTTGTTGGATCTGTAACTGCTTCGCCGGAAAAACGTTTTCCGCCGGAAAAAACTGTTACATCGCCGGAAAAACTAGATCTGGCCGGAATCTGGATTTTTTGAACTTCATCCATGGTGAAATCATCAAAACACCATAAATAACCATGAAAATCTACCCGAACACTCGGATTTTCACCACGATTCCGAATATATCAACCATTAAACTTAACAACCATTAATTCAACATCAATTAACTTAACCCATATCATGCTCTTCCATGGTGAAACCTTCAATTCACCATAATTAACCACCAAATTCCACAGAAACATGAGGATTTCAATTCTAAACACAAATCCATCATCCAATTAACTTAACAATCACTAAATCATCATAAACCGAATTCAAAAGTTAACATACTCTTCCATGGTGAATCACTCAATACACCATAACTTAACACCAAATTAAACAGGAAGTTCCCTCTTCCATCCATAAACACGAATTCACACTCAAATCCACCAATAACACACTAATTTACTCCAGATCTGACCAAAACCCGAAAAACACGAAAAATATGAAAAACTCAGATTCAAACCTTAATCGAAGTATCGAGAGCAGCTCCTGCTCTGATACCACTGTTGAAACCCGTTACGGATCTAGCCGCTATGATACATCGATTATACAATACGAATCTAAACGTTAAATTATTAATTTATTGATAAATATGGAAGAATACATTATGGTGGATGGAAATAACTTATGGAGAGCATAATTTAGATCTAGATTTCTCTTTCAATATGTACATACTAATTATGAGCATGGAACCACCTATTATAGGCCACATGCTCCATTTACAATAAATAAACAATCTAGACCATGTATAACTTATTCGAATGCTACGAACAACCATTTCGTGCACTAACAGACACCCCATTTTCCGTAGCTATCGAATACTTTAATCTTGAATACTTTAACTGCAAATCACCAGTCACAAACCGTGCACTAACAGACACCCCATTGACTGATGATTTTCGGGCTTGTGCAAACGGACAATCTTTAAATCTTTTCAGCAAACCAACAACCTGTAGCTTCTCATATCAGATCATCCCCTCATTGTGAGCAACTCTTGGAGATCATCCCGATCATCCATTGGCGTATGATATGGTTCAATCTTTCAACAATCAGTAGCAAGTCATCAGCTATCCGTCAACACCGGTAAAAGAAAAAACATATCTTTACGTTTAAGCTCGTCACACATCTTCATGAACAACTCGATCATTCAACATCTTTCACTTCGGTTTTCCCTCTCTAGATAACGTGTATCCAAATATACTCTTTGAAGCTCTTCCACATCTCGTTCGCAAAGATGCACTAATGTTTGGGCATCATAAGATTCAGAGTTCCAACCTCCATTAATAAACCTCAAATGATCAAATTCTTCACTCCAATGCCAAGACTCTTATATTCTTCAATAAGATCAACTCGTTCGAGAATCGTCCCCCTCAACAGAAGTAATCCTCCATTTACTCGTAGCCAACATAGTCAGGATCAAGTCCCTCAGAAAGAAGTAAATGAACAGACACTCGTATTCCACATAGTCAGGTTTCATTGTTGGTGTAGGCTCATGTTTTAAGGCTACCATATATAAATACATTTGGGTTATAGATGGGCTTCATGTTTATTAGAGATGGAGATCAAGTTTAAGCATGGGCTGAATTAATAAATGGGAAAACCGACATAAGGCAAATTTTTTTTTTTATATATAGCTTGTTTGAAAAGAACCCTACTGGGGGATTTTAGGGAGCCGTGAAATTGAGAGTTGAATTGGAAAAAGAAAACGTGAAGTCAAAAGAAACAAAGTAGTGATATCATTAATAGAGAGCGAGGGAGCCGAAACAGAGGAAATAAATATCATAATTATTGGTGGTGTTATAATTCGCAAGAAGAAGAATACAGATGGTCTATTTTATTAAATTTTTATTTATAATTATTGTCATGAACTCATTTATTTTTGTTTCATATTTTTATATGAGTAGCTAAATACTTTTACACTACCTAGGTTTTGGTTGAGTACTAGTTTAAATTAATGGTTTAACGAACTATTATTTGACTTTGGTTGATTTAATATTATGGTAAAAGTTTTTAATTGGTTTGGTCATAATATTGTTGAGTAATTGAATCTAGTTTCTTACTTTAATATTTATTCCACTTGTGTTTAATAGTTTTTGGTGATTGTTAGACGCATGATTAGGTTATCTACTTTGTGTTTTCAACTTGTTTGCGGTTAATGGTCGAAAAAATCGTAGGAGTAAATTATAAAAGTTTATTAGATTTTATTGTCCTGTCACTAGAGAGGCCGGGAGGCGATTTAGTGATGTGTCATCTTTGTCTTTTGCGGGTTTGGGTAACAATTGCACGGGAGTGAGTTATCCTAGGTCCCTTAGATTATCGTGATATAAGTTTTGTTCAAATTAATTAAAAATACCCTCTTTATATTAATATATATTGTATCCGAAGAGACTGGGAGGTGATTTGGGTTGTAGGGTACCATAATATTATTAGGTAAGGTGAGACTGGGAGGTGATCCAACCTTTAACAATTAAGCTTCACATGTCATTAGAGTTATAGGGTGTCGTTGGTGAGGTCGGGAGACGATCTAGCGCATTTTTAGTGGTCTCTAGTGTCATACTTTTAAGATATTGTTTTTCAACCAAGTCAAGTTCGTTAGCTATTAACTTAACTAGTATGATTCCATTTCCTAGGTAGTCGTTTCTCGCATATTAGTAAAACCCAATTTTTATAAAGTTTTATTTTTAGTTTAAATTTTAATTAGTTAAGTTTTATTAGTTTAATTAATATAAAACAATTCTAAAAAATCAAAAGAAAGTCTAGGTTAGTAATCTTTTAGGTTTAATAATTAGAATTTACCCATAGTATCCTAGGTTCGATATCCGTTCTTACTTGCTAACTACATTGCGACCTGTACACTTGCCGATTGTGTGTTTTTTTAGGTGAATTCGGTAAAACTTGGTTTTTAATATTATATACGTTTTTCACACATCACTCACCTTAGCGATTAAGCAAGAGATAATGAATGCGGTAAGAACGGTAGTAAACAAGAGTTATTCTCTTCAAAAGTTATCAATGAGAAATCCTAAGTAAAAAAAGTTGTGAAATAAATACGAATGGAATAAAGAGTCTAAAACTAAATAGAGGTTCGCAATTTGATGATTGAGTGTGTTCTCGCGACAATTTACTTAAATTTTTTTATAAATTTTACTATTAAAGTCTTATCGGTAGTAATATGATTTAATTATATAACATACATAAAAATACTTAAATAACTTATAAGGGTTTTATAATCCTTATAAAGAGATTTGTTTTAAGTGTCTTATTTTGAACCAAAAATACTATTTAAAGAGATTTATATATATTTTTACTATTAATAATGGTCTTTTTTAAATCAATAGTGTAAATAATAAATAATGAATAATGAATAATTATTAAATAATAATATTTATATAAAATCAATTATAAAAATACTCAAGCTTATAACCATGTTTTCAAATAATAAGATTATACTATGTATATAAATTTAAAAGCCTTATTAAACTCTTTATCATAAACACATTTATAAATTCAATATATATATATACACACACACACATGGCTTTTAATCATGATTCAGAAAACGACTTTTTTAAATGTTGGTTCATCAAAATAAAGTTTAAATAATATTTAAATTGGTTAGAATATGATTATAGTAATAAAAGGAAATGCATAAAAAATAAAACACACAAAACTGGGTTGGGGAGGGTCGAACCCGGGTCCCCAGCCGGTACAGGTAAACCAAGACGCTCAACAGCAGCCAACTAGGCTGGTGTTTGATTTGTAACTTGAGCCAGAAACTTAACAATTAACCAAAAATGTGAATGAACCATGAACTCTAATTTCGAAATCGTGAAATTGGCTCCATGTTCATTCAATTTTTATTGGGGCTATTGTAGAGCATCAAATCGCGATTACAATCATATTTTTAATTACCTCAATAGATGATTGGAAGGGGGTATACAAGATCAAAACAAGGCCGACGCTTTAAGATGATGAACGAGCAAGAAACGGCTAATGATAACTTAATTAATCAATGGCGTCTCAGCGGCGAGGGTTAGGTGGTGCTAACTGTGGGTTGAATTGAGTTATTATGAACGTTTGCTTGTATATTGATTTAGGTTAGGGGTCGGCTTGATATAAACGCAATGCAGATCTTGATTTGATTTGAATTCGCATAACTAGAATCGTCGGTTTGGCCGCAAATGGGAAGTACAACGCGAGTATAGATTCAATTTCCATGATTCTAACGAGGATTGAGGGCCAAGACATTCTCATAGTTAAACGGGTTCACGAATAGGATATCAGGTTTTGGGTTAGGGTTTGGATTTGGGGCTGGATCATGGGTTAACCAGATCATGTAAACGGGTTATAACAAACTTTTATATTTCAGCCCCTGAGGTTTGGGGATGGTTACAAAAGAGGTTAAAATTTATATTTTGGGTTAAAAATGTCAAAACAAGAAAAGTATAATAAATATATTTTATATGAGTAATTTAAACAGTAATAAAATAATAATTATTCTTTTCAATAAACGTGAAATTTTAATTAATAATAAAACCCGAACGTTGAAACGAGACGGGTATTTAATAAAAATATATATATACGAAAACCCGAGTTTTACATTCTGGAGGTATGATTACACAAGAAGGTGAAGTTTCAAATGGGTCTATCACGTTTGAGAAAGTCAACTACTGTGATAAAGTTGATCATAATTTATTGAGTTTTTCGTAAATCTGTGACAAGAAGTACACGACAATATTTACTGATAAAGAATGACTGATTCTGAAACCGGGATACGTCATTCCCGAGGACATGGTTGTCTTGAGACCCCTTGATCGAATGATATTTATGTCTTGAATATGTCTTCTAAGGCGTCAACGTCTGTGGAAACTTGTTTCGTTTCTAAAGCAACTGAAAAAGACTCTATTCTATGGCATCGCAGGATGGGTCATATTCATGTGAGGAAGATGAATTATTTAATGGTAAATGACTTGGTTGAAGGTGTTTCTTAGAAGAATTTTAAACTATCTGACCACTGTGTTGCTCGTAAGAAAGGAAAACAAAAGAAAAAGTCACATCAGGCTAAGTTATTGAATTCCATTGATACTCCTCTTGAACGACTTCATATGGATCTTTTTAGTCATGTGAATCGTGCTAGCATCGCTGGAGATTGGTATTGTCTTGTGGTTACCGATAACTACTTAAGATATTCATGGGTTTTATATATGAGCTCAAAAGATCAAACACCGGTTCTGGTTCAAAATTTAATCACTAAAATCGAATTACTATACAAGCAAAAAGTGAGGAGAATTCAAAGTGATAATGGTACTGAATTTAAAAACACTGTATTGAATTTCTTTTGCATTAAAAAAGGAATTCACCAAGAATATAGTGCCCCTTATGTACCACAACAGAACGATGTTGCTTAAAGGAAAAAACAGAACTTTGATTTAAGCAGCTAGAACTATGCTAGCCGAATCTAAGATTCCTGTCCAATTTTGGAACGAGGCTGTGAATACTGCTTGTTATACGCTTAATCGAGTTCTAACTGTTAAGAGACTCCAAAAGAGTAGTTATGAGCTTTTGAACAAACGAAAACCTAACTTAAAGTACTTGGAACCATTTGGGTGTCCTTGTACGATATTGAAAAGAGATGCAGTTAAATTTGAAGAAAAAGCAGTTGAGGGTTATTTCTTGGGTTATGCTTCTCCA
This sequence comes from Bidens hawaiensis, assembly GCF_021521415.1. Lineage (NCBI taxonomy): Eukaryota > Viridiplantae > Streptophyta > Magnoliopsida > Asterales > Asteraceae > Bidens > Bidens hawaiensis. The sequence continues at coordinate 129,421 of NW_027494649.1, read as the reverse complement.
AAGAAATGGGTATTTAACTTTACTTCTGGTTGTGTGGAGGAATGGTACCATGTGGATTGTTAAAGGTACACCACACCTCCTCAAGGAAAAGGTCCTGATTGGATGTTTGATTATGATGGTTTATTTAACTCATTTACTCCATCAACTGAGCAACCAGATGAAGACCTGGTTCGTGCATCTTTTGAAGATCAGTTGGTCATTCCGAGGTTTTCAAGTTCTAATGATGTTGAAGCTCCAACTATATCTCCAACTGAATATCCATGTGATGATCCTCCAGCTTCTTCTGATAATGTTTCTACTTCTTCTGATGATACTCCTGAGGTTGCTGACGCAGTTGAAAGTGATGATTCATATAAACTGGGAGATCATTACACTAATTAATTCGACAATATTGTTGTTTATGAAAATACCACCCTTAGGATTCATAATTATCATCCAAAGGAAAACATCATTGGGGAACTTGATGTGGGAGTACAAATGCATCATCAAGTTGCTTCTTCGAGTGAAAATAATGTATTATGTGCTTATGCGGATTTACATTCTTCTGGAATCGTAAATCATGCCAAATACACTTGCTTTCTATCCCACGTTGAGCCGACGACCACTCGTAGGGAACTAGAAGATCCTTCTTGGGTAGAGGCAATGCAAGAGGAATTGCAATAGTTTAACAGACTGGGTGTGTGGGATCTTATCGATAAACCTGCTAGAGTCAAGAAGCCTATTCCCACTAAGTGGGTGTTTAAATGTAAAAAGGACGATCGTGGTGTGATCGTGAGAAACAAAGCACGGCTAGTGGTGCAAGGTTTCCATCAACAAGAGGGTATAGACTACACTTAGGTATATGCTCTGGTTGCAATATTGGAAGCTATACGAATCTTTCTGGCTTATGCGGCTTACAAGAATATAAAAGTCTATCAAATCGATGTGAAAAGTGCTTTTCTCAATGGTAAATTACACGAAGAAGTGTTTGTTTTACAGCCTCCTGGCTTCTAAGACCCTGATTATTCGGACCGTGTTTACCGCTTAAACAAGGCCCTATATGGTTTACATCAAGCCCCGAGAGCTTGGCATGGCACGCTTGCCGACCATCTGATTAATAATGGCTTCAAACGAGGGACAGTCCACTGCAATTTATTTTACAAGAATATTGGTGATGATCTTCTCCTCGTTGATATTTATGTCGACGACATTATCTTTGGGTCAACAAACGACACGTCATGTAAGGAATTCGAAAAGTCCATGCAAACAAAGTTCGAGATGAGCTCAATGGGAGAGATGAACTTCTTTCTAGGGTTGCAAGTTCAACAGTCTGCAAAAGGAATCTTTATTCACCAGACTAAATATGTGAACGATGTCTTGAGCCGATTCAAAATATATGCCAGAAAAATCCCTTCAACTCCTCTCCCCGTGGGTCACAATTTATCACCGGATGAATTGGAGGACACCGTGGATCCTACCCTCTATCGTGTTATGATTGGATCTTTGATGTATCTTACTGCTTCTCGACCTGACATTATGTTTGCAGTTTGTTTATATGCTCACTTAGCAGCGGTCAAGCGTATTCTTCAATATCTGAAGGGCAATCCATACATCGGGTTATGGTACCCCAAGGACGATAACTTTGAACTTACCGCCTTTTCTGACTCAAACTACGGAGGGTGCAAGATTAACTTCAAATAGACTACGGCAGGGTGTCAATTCTTAGGAAGCCGGATTATTTCTTGGCAGTGTAAGAAGCAGACGAAGGTCTTCACTTCAACCGCAGAGGCAGAATATGTTGCAGCCTTGAGTTGCTGTTCCCAGGTTTTGTGGATCCAACAACATCTGCGCGACTACGGTCGAAGTTTCTTACTACTCCAATTTTAATTGATAACTCTGCTGCCATTAGCATCACCAAAAATCCCGTACAACACTCTAAGACGAAACATATCGAAATTCGATATCATTTCATACGAGATTGTTTTGAAAAGAAATTAATCGATCTTGAGAAAGTACATACCGATTTTCAAAATGCCGATCTATTTACCAAAGCCTTTGACAAAACTCGATTTAATTTTTTGCTTGGTTTAAATGGATTGAAGACCCTTGCTGATATCCTGAAACAAGGATAACTATCTTTATTTTCGGTTTAATTTTTATTTTAAAATTTATTTTGGTTTTGGTTTTGGTTTTTAGGGGGTGAAAAATAGAAAATACAGAAATATTGTGCTTTTAGTTTGTGTAGATAAAACCCAAAAACATTGAAAAATTTTGAAAAATCAAAAACATTGTGTTTTCTTGTTTTAAAAATATTTTGAAAATCCAAAAACAATTAAAATCTTGAAAAACCAAAAATATTGTATTTTCAGTCTGTATAGAAAAATCCGAAAATCCAAAAAGATTGTGAAGTTTTTATTATGTTTTATGAGAAAATTGAAAAGAGACAAAAAGATTGTGTTTTATGTATGTAAAGAGAAAAACCAAAAAGATATTTGCATACGTTCGCTGAAAAGTATGTCAATTACTCATATTTGAAGGACATATACTTGTATATGTTTGGTCCTGAGATTTACTCGTAAATGTTCGGGATAGCCATTTACCTGACAGTGGAAAGTAGTTGGGGCGTTTGTTATGCATTTTACTTTATTTTCTCTCGCTGAGAATTAGGTCGGTTATTTAAGTTTGTGGAGCATGCTTGCATGTCTTGGTCCTATTATTCCCTTGAGAATTGATAGGATAACCATTAATCTATAGACTAAATGTATCTGGGGCGATTAAATTCATTTTGCTTTATGCTCCTCAAAATTTTGAGTTTTTGAAGCAAAAAGAGAAAATTATAGTACATTGATCATTTGAATCTATATCCAGCAAGAAGTAAGCTTAAAAGACTGTGTGCCTAATTGCATTGGTGCATTGGTAGGTCTTAAACAAGCTGTTAGAGTCAAGTATGCGATATAAACATAAAGAAATGCCAAATTGATAGAGGTTTTAGTCTCTAACAAAAATCTCGGTAATGATGGCAGAAATGTAATAACCTGTCATACTCAAGCCTTATATATGTTTGATCACCAAAATATAATAAAGCAAATAACAAGTGTTGAGGTTCTGGACACTGTGAGTGTTTATGCGGCTTACTCATCTGGGTATTCATATGCATGAATATTTCATTCACTTTTAGAGCAAACCCAAAGTCATTAAACTCACTGCTGTACATCGTACAAATTTAAACTACTGACTTGAACAAATTCCGCTGTTAGTCATATATTTGTTCCTCCCTTGCGCGCGTCTCAATACCATTAAGAAACGGACACCAGGGGATACAAGGTATGTAAGCCGACAGATGGACTCGTGCATACTCATTCATAGTAAAGGAAAACCAATAAATTGCTCATAATTTTCTTTAAAATTCAAATTTTGATCAGCAATATAATGGTTTAAGTCAAGTTGGGGTGATATGGCAAAAATCAAATTAAGCTTGAACCGAGATTAGAGGCTAATAGTTTCTGATATTCTGTGCGCTAATTGAACCATTAATCATATCACAAAAACGCTTGAAGGTTTGTTATAACATTTTAGTGGACAACAATATCAATGACCGACTTAAAAACAGTTATAATATCGCTGAAATATAAAACTGTGATGAAAGGGTAATTTAGTCAATATGATTCTCTGCTAAAACTCAACAAAAATAAAAAAAAATGTACTGCTTTTGAAAGACCATACAAAAACACAAAAACATTTTCTATTTTATGTTTTTATTTTAGGATATTTCTTTTGTAAATATTTTACGTTAAAAGTTCAAAATACCAAAAAGATTTTACTTTTTAGTTTACATATTATTTATTTTTTTTAATTAAGTGTTTTTAGCGTGAACACGTTAATGTATTCGATCATCGAGATATGGGTTCTCGTTGATTTACTTAAGTTAATTCAATAATTGATATCAATATTTAATTATTCGTTTTAATTTAATTGATTTAATTATTTAATTTAAAATTACATAATGGTAATTCGTTATTTATGTATTTATCTTTCAACCGCTGGTATTATGACAACCGAACTGGCAAGGCCGTTATTGTGTTGGGTAAAGGCTTAAAGATCGAGCTGATAAAGATTATTGATTTAATGTGGCTCGTGAACATGACAGAGACCGACAATGGCGTGATGTTCAAGAATAAGATATTAATAGAGCGTCGTGAAGACTATGACCGAGCAATGCAATTTCAACTCGTTGTTCGTGTTTGTCATGAATATGGTATTCACAGCTGCAGAGACTGGCAGACCAAAAGCTTCAAGTAATTTAAAGACAAAGAGCTCAAGACGAGGGGGTGTCTGTTACTACACGGTTTTGCGTCTCGAGTCTTTGTAATTATCGTTTTGTATTTATCGTTTATTAATGTAAAAGTTATTTATAATAAGTTAAGTTAGTTCGTTAGAAGATCAGTCTAGTTCGTTAAGGATGTTTAACGAACTAGACCTAAAGTTAAGTTTCCTCCTGATTCGTTAAGGATGTTTAATGAATCAGGGGGCGGTTCGTTATTTAATGTAATGTAACTAATTGGAAGGCTAGTTCGTTACGTGTTGGTACATGGATGTCAGTAGTTCATAGTCTAGCGTTTGTAATCGAGTCTGTAATGTAATTGTGTTTAAGTTTATCTTTATGTATGTAAGCGAAGTTGTCAACAAGTTCGCTTAGGCGAACTTGTTGAACACGCGAAGTTGTTGACAAGTTCGCCTAGGCGAACTTGTTCAACGAGCGAAGTTATTGACAACTTTGCCTGTGGCGAAGTTGTCGTGTATTTAAGTAACCTACGGGTTACTGTTTTGTGGTTGGTTTTTTCGAGAGTTTGTTTAAGAGTTAGTGATAGTGTGTGATGATTTCACGTGTCAAGTGTCTGTAATAGACGTGGTTCGAGTTATAATATAACGTGGTTTCGTTTGTATCGTGTGTTCGTGTTTTACGTATTCTACGCTCGTAACTACCTACGCAGGGATTCCGCACCTGCGCAGATAGCGATATCCCGTGTAAGATCCTCCGGGAACCTACAATTGGTATCAGAGCCAGGTTCGATTGTGAGGTTCGGGATTTCACGCGGGTGTAGAAAACGTCTCGTTTGACCTATTCGCGGGACGCGTTTTCGTTGGGATTGTGTTATACTCACCTTATACAGTCATATTCAAGCCGTTACACTGACCGGAAACTGCTAAATCGTCGAAAACAGATCTGAATATTTTCAGTGTTCTTCGGGCGAAGTTGTTGTTCTTCAGGCGAAGTTGCCGCCACTGGAAGTAGGGTTTCGGCGAAGATATAAGGTTAAGCGAAGTTAACCACAACTTCGCCAACCTCATAAGTTCGCCTAAGCGAAGTTTTCCCCAACTTCGCTTACCTCCTAAGTTCGCTTACCTTAAGCGAAGTTATTCTCAACTACGCCAAGTCACGCGAATTTAAGATTTTTCCAGCAAAGTTAACACTTAAGCGAAGTTAGCCTTAACTTCGCCTATAGTACTGTTTGGAAGATTTTTTTTAATTTTCGGGTTTTTCTTGTCTTCGCGAAGATGTCGCCAATTAACATCTCTGAATTAGTCAAAATGGAAGTAGAAGCGGGGTCGGCTACTAAGGCCCCAAGGTTGATGAAAGGAACTGACTTTGTGGCATGGAAGGATAGATTCATTCAGTATATTAAATACCAGGATGCAAAGATGTGGGTGTGCATCCAGGATGGATATATCCCACCGACAATGGTGTACGAAGGTCGTGATGTGGTTAAGAAGTACAGCAAGATGGAGGAAGAAGAGAAGAAAATGTATGAGGCCGAGAGCAAGGCCCATGCTGCAATTACTATGGCTCTTCCTCAAGAGATTCTCCATACTTTCAGGAAGTACACTTCTGCACGAGAGCTTTGGGATGCTCTTGAGAATAGATTCGAAGGGAACGTGGGTATTCGTGCCTCGAAGATCAAGCTGTTAAAGACCCAGTTCTCTGTATTCAAGCATTTGAAGAACGAATCACTCGATGATATTATCACCCGATATTATCATCTAATGACAGAGCTGAACAACTATTCGATTGCTTACAGAGAAGAGGAAATAGTTGAGAAGCTTCTCGATGCTCTCCCACCGAAGTGGGAAATGTACACTGTTCTAATGAGGGAAGACAAAGACTTTCCTAATTGTGATTTGGAGACAGCAGTAAACAAGCTCAGAACCTTTGAGCTTAATATGGTTCGTAAAGAGACACCCACAGATCAGATTCAAGACCCTGGTATGTATGGTGCCAAAGTTAACTCAGGCTCAAGTTCGAAGCCTGACTCTGCTGCTTACTACTCCAAAGGAGAGTCAGGTTCTGACTCTTCTCATGAAGGAAATGTGTCTGTAAACATGAACGGTGATGTTTGCTTCGTTGCTGGAGGATCAAGTGCTTCGAAACCTCAAGCATCCACAAGTAGTTTCTCTCCCAGTACTTCAAGCAATAACTACACTAAGATGCCAATGAGTGTCAAATCTGCTGAAGAGCAGTTTGCAGTCTATGCATCTTTTATTGCTTCTTACGAGAACTATATACAAGGGAAGATTGTGGACCCTGCTGTTTTGGAAGAAGACTATGACCAGATCGATCCTGATGATCTGGAGGAGATGGATCTGCAGTGGCAGATGGCGATGATAGTCAGAAGAGTGAAGCGTTTCATGAAGAAGACTGGCAGAAAGTTCGTAGGTGGAAAGCCAGGATTTGACAAGTCAAGGGTGAGGTGTTACAATTGCCAACAGAATGGACACTTTGCAAAAGAGTGCACTAATGCACGGGTAGAACGTAGTCAGGGGAGGACTACACAGCAAAGTGGAAATAACAATGGGAATAGAGCCATGATGTCTGATGCTGGAGAATACAACTGGAATATGTTCTCTGGAGAACTCTTTGAGCAAGCTCACACGGCGAAGGTTGCAGCTGAAGAATGTGTGAAAGCTGCTGAAAATGAAAAAGCCTTCATGGCTGATGATCAGAACACCGAGGTATGTACTAAACCTATCTGTACTAAGTGTGAGAACTTGTCTGAACAGCTTGCAACAATTACTGATCAGTATGTTAAATTGGATGCCGAATTTAAAACCTTGAAAGAAAATCATCATTTTACAAAGACAAGAGAAAATAATTATAAAATAAAAATTAAAACGTGTGAAAAGGACGTTAAAAGTTTAAAAACAAAATTAGCTGAAAAAATTGATGTGATTGATCTAAGCTACGAGGTTTTAGAAGAGAAAACCAAGTTAATTGCTGAGAAAGAAAAGCAGATTGCTGATCACCAGGTAAAAGTGGTGGAACTTAATAGGAAACTGGAGCAATTCCGGAATTCCTCCTCTATTCTTGATCACCTCGTAAGTGATCAAGGTTCCTCACCTAAGAGGGGAGGAATTGGTTACCATGAGGTTCCACCACCATATAACCATAATTATACTTTCAATCCTAGTGTTCATGAATCTTTTAATTTTGTAGCTGATCAGACAGGTACTGCTAAGGAAACTGATAAAGTACCGGAAGTTAGTAAAGGCGAAACAAGTTCGCCTGTCTCAAAAATTAAAATTTCAAGTCCAGTCTCATCTGATTCGGATAAGTCATCCGAGTCGGGTAAGACAAAAGAGAAGGAAGTATTACCCACTAGTGGAGAAAAGGTTAAATCAACTCAAAAGAGTACTCCACTCAACCCATATGTCCCACCTTATGTGAGACGTACGGGTGGTAATACTGCCTCCACATCTAAAACATCTGCTGAAAATAAAGCTGAATATAGATGTTGTTTTAGATGTAATCAAATAGGGCACCTTGTTGCTGATTGCCCTCTGAAGCAGCGTTTCAGAGAGGTGAGGCCCTCGAAAACTGAGACTAAGGTTTTTAGTAATCGTTTAAATGTTAAAAGTGAAAACCATTCAAGTTTGAGATATAATACCGGTTTTCAAAGAAACACATCTCGTTTTCACACTACTAATAACCAAACCAACTGCTATAATTCTTTTAATTCTCTTAATGTTCGTCAGTTTGGTTGGCCTCACTATCAGTCTCCAAGGAGGTATCCTGTTAGGACTAGTGAAAATTTTCCTAATGCTAACTATGGTCAGTCAAGGTGTGTGAGTTCTGATAAGAAGGTTAGTCGACCCAAGACCAAGAGGTCTTGGGTCCCCAAATTTTAATAATCTCTTTTGTTTGTGCAGGAACAGTTGAACAGGGCTTCCAATAATCTTTGGGTTGTGGACAGCGGCTGTTCCCGGCACATGACTGGTAACAAGAATTTGTTACAAGATTTAAAACCTGTTCAGGGAGCAAGAGTCAGTTTTGCCGGTGAGAGTGGTGGCAGAATAACAGGAAGGGGTACGGTAACTAACGGGAAGATGACGTTAGAAAATGTGAACTTTGTTGAAGAACTGAAGCACAATCTGCTGAGTGTGTCGCAGATTTGTGATAAAGATTATACCGTACACTTCACGAAGACTGATGCTATTGTGTTGAAGCCTGGTTTTCAAATACCAGAGGAGTGGATAGTAATGAAGGCTCCACGTGATCGAAATACGTATATGATGGATCTAAGTTCAACTGAAATGTCAACGGAAGAATCGTGCCTTTTGACGAAAGCAAGCGAATCGGAATCTGAATTGTGGCACAGGAGAATGGGGCACATTCATCTTCGGAAGATGAACCATATTGGCAGACATGGGCTTGTGTTGGGTGTTCCCTTAAAAAGTTTCAATTTTGAAGACAAATGTCTTGCGTGCAAAAAGGGAAAGCAGCACAAGAAGTCCCATCTCACCAAGAAGGTAAACTCAATTGCTAGTACACTAGAGCTGCTTCACATGGATCTCTTCGGTCCTGTGAATGTAAGAAGTCTAGGTGGTACAACTTATTGCTTGGTGATTACTGATGACTACTCACGATACTCGTGGGTATACTTCCTGAAATCAAAGGATGAAACGGCTCAACTGGTGAAGAATCTGATTACCAAAGTTGAGAACATTATGGATAAACGAGTGAAGTTCATCAGAAGTGACAATGGTTCTGAGTTTAAAAATTTTGAAATGGAGATCTTCTGTCTGTCAAGAGGGATTGAACACCAATTCAGCGCTCCGTATACTCCGCAACAGAATGGAGTGGCTGAAAGGAAGAATAGAACTTTAATTGAAGGAGCCAGAACAATGCTGGCTGATTCGAAGCTTCCGGTGGTGTTCTGGGCTGAAGCTGTTTCTACAGCTTGCTATGTCCTGAATAGAGTGTTAACGGTAAAAAGACTTAATAAAACATGCTACGAGCAGATGCATGGAAGAAAGCCCAATTTGTGCGGACTTGAAGCTTTCGGGTCCCCGTGTTCAATTTTAAAGGCACATTCAAAGTTTGGTGAAGCAGCCGATGAAGGAATCTTAGTCGGCTACGAAGTTGGGACTCCCAACAGGCGTGTCTTTAATACAACGAACGACAAGGTTGAAGTGGTATGTAACACCGACATTACGAGTTACAGATCGCCAAGACCGAGCATCGGACCTCCTGGGATTTTCGACTATGATAGGCTCTTCAAGTCTTTTAACATACCTGATTTGGTTCGTACAGAAGAAGAAGAACGTGTTGCTACGAAGATGATTCTAGATGAGGAGGAAAATTTGGCCCATAGACAGCTATTTGATAATTGTCAACCTTCCTCATCAAATTCAATCGGTTCCCCTGCTGTCTCTCCTGAAGATGAGTTTATCAATCCTTTTCACTCTCAGCCAGAAACAACCATTGATGAGCTCTCTACTAATTTAGAAGATAATTTGCATGTCGGTGCTGTGCCGACCACGAGAATTCACATAGATCACCCTTTGGAAAATGTTATAGGTGATGTGTCCTCCGGTGTACAAACCAGAAGTAGCTTGAGTGAGCACACCTGTGTTTATACAAGCTTTAAAGAAACGGGTATAATGAACGAATGTTTGTACTCATGCTTTATTAGCCAGATTGAACCGAAAAATTATCAAATGGCTCTTAAGGACAGCTCGTGGGTCGAGGCCATGCAAGAAGAGTTGGCTCAATTTAAGAAGATGGAAGTTTGGACTTTGGTTGAAAAACCAAGGAATGTGCATGCAATTGGCACAAAATGGGTGTTCAAGTGCAAGAGAGATGAAAAGGGGATCATTATAAGAAACAAGGCGAGGCTGGTCGTTAAAGGATTTAATCAGCAAGAGGGGATAGACTATAATGAAGTGTTCGCTCCGGTGGCCAGGTTGGAAGCGATACGATTGTTTTTGGCGTTTGCTGCTTTTAAGAAGATGAAAGTGTTTCAGTTGGACATGAAGAGTGCGTTCCTCAATGGGAAAGTGGATGAGGTTGTGTATGTTGAGCAACCTCCGGGTTTTCCTGACCCAGACTTTCCTGATCACGTATACAAGTTGAGCAAGGCGCTGTATGGATTACATCAGGCACCTCGTGCCTGGTATTCAACGTTATCGGACTACTTGCTAGAAAATGGTTTTGAAAGGGGTTTGATCGACAGTACTTTGTTTGTGAAGAGAGAAGGAAGTGACTTCCTGCTAGTTCAAGTCTACGTGGATGACATCTTATTGGCTGCATCAAGAGTCTCCATGTGTCAGGAATTTGAGGCCGTTATGAAGAAAAGATTCGAGATGAGTGCTATGGGTGAACTAACGTTCTTTTTAGGATTGCAGGTTGATCAAAAGAAGGATGGGATGTTCATTCATCAAACTAAATATGTTCATGATGTCCTCAAGCGTTTCAAGATGGAGGACTCTTCTCCATTTGACACTCCAATTTGCGTCAACCACAAGTTGGGAGCTGAAATTGACGGTGACGCAGATGTGGACCCAACTCAGTATCGGGCTATAATAGGTTCTTTGATGTATTTAACTGCTTCTAGGCCTGATATAATGTTTGCTGTTTGTCTTTGTGCTCGTTTTCAGGCAAACCCAAAGGAATCTCACATGAAAGGTGTGAAGAGGATTTTGCGGTATCTCAAAGGCAAGCCGAAGCTAGGGTTGTGGTACCCGAAGGGAGGAGACGTAGAACTGGTAGCATATACAGATTCTGATTATGGAGGATGCAATCAGAGTCGGAAGTCGACAACAGGAGGATGTCAGTTTCTCGGTGGAAGATTAGTTTCATGGCAGTGCAAGAAACAGACGTCAGTCGCAATCTCAACGTGCGAAGCTGAATATATGGCAGCATCCAACTGCTGTTCTCAGGTTTTGTGGATTCAGCAACAATTGCGCGACTATGGTCTGAATTTCTTACTCACTCCTATTTTAATTGATAACACTGCTGCCATCTCAGTAATTAACAATCCCGTGAAGCATAGTAAAACTAAACATATTGACATTCGTCATCACTTCATACGGGATTGTGCTGAGAAGAAACTGATCAAGGTCGAAATGGTCGATACGCTGGAAAATTTCGCTGATTTATTTACAAAAGCGTTTGATAAATCCAGATTTCAAAACCTAATTGAGCTGAACGGGATGATCAATCCCGAGTAACCATGTTTTTGTGATTATTTAAAAAAAAAAAAAAAAAAACATCACTATTGCTTAAAATTAGTCGGTTACGTCAGTTTGATGGACATATCCTCGGATATGTTTTGGTCCTAGTTTCTACTTAGAGAATGAGGGTCGCCATTAACCAGATGACTGAAAGTGACCGGGGCAGTTAAGATGTGTTTTCTTTCTGTCACTGAAAATTAGTCGGTCATTCTTAGTGAGAAGGACACATACTTGTATGTGGTCGGTCCAGTTGATCCATTGGATCTTCGGGATTGCCGTTTACCTGAAGACTTTGACGTGATCGGGGTGACTAAAGTCAAAATTTTTTTGTGGGAAATGAAATTACTTTTCAAGTCTAATACTTCGTAAAGAAGTTCTTTGCTATGTTTTAACAGAAAATTGATCCAACCTTGGAAAATGATATATATACTAACTTTGTGTGCTTAACTGTTGAAGTTATTAGGCTTAAAAGGCTTTAGGACAATCATTGTATGTCATGGTAACTTTTTATGGTGCGTAAAAGTAGATGTGATACAAATTAAAGTTTTACTTGATTTTATGTGGAAACTCCTTAAGAGTTTTGCGTTTCTTCATGTATATCTCTCCGAATGATAGGCAGAAAAGTGATTACCCAGTCATACACGAGCCCGTAAGTGTTCTGATTCCCGTGAAGAAGGCGTTTCAAGACACTGCAGTGATCCAGATACGGGACTTGCAGTTGCTTATTACTCTGAAGTCTATAAGTACGTTAAAAAAAAAAAAATTAGTACTTATGAAGTTATTGTAACATTCGAGAGTTCAAGATATCGAGATTTCTCAATCATGGAGTAAGAATGAATACGGGATCCAGACATAGACTACTTACAAGTTAATCAGACACTATGGGTCGAAGTCAATTCGGGGTGACTTGGGGAAAGCCAAATACGCTTTGAGGATAGATAGGAGGCATCAATATTTCTGAGTTGTTGCCCACTTAAATTTTAAGGATTAATTGAACCTAACTCGTATCACAGAAACGGTGAAAACCATCTTAAGTATATTACCTGCTTACAACCTGTCTCTATATGTCATAATACAGCTAAACACGGATCTATGTAACAGTCACGTAGTTAGTATGATTCCTGTTTGGATCTTTTCTAAAACGTGGTGTCCCTGACTAGACTGAAATTTGATCCCTTATTCGTTAAATTTTTATAAGTTTTTCCTATTTTTGTAGTTGTATTATTTTATAACTGGTTACTTAGACATGATCATATTTGTTTAACTCTTTTTGTAAGTTTCAAATGTTAATTGCAAAATGTTCAAACTTAAAGGTTTGATTTTGAAATTATATGCGAAGTTGTTGAATCAGGCGAACTTGTGCTTAACTTCGCCTAGGCGAAGTTATCCGTAACTTCGCCTGAACTACACTGACCCTATATAAGGATTTTTAAACAGTGAAATTCATTATTTTCACATAATCCAGCGAACTTAAGCTAAGCTTTTCCGGCGAACTTATCATCTCTTTCCGATTTCGATCTTCGTTTCCAGTTTCTATTATCAGTTGAGGGTACGTGTTGTCGATATACCTCACAAACATGTTCTTTCATGGTCGTTTTTACCCGGTTCGAGACCTCGGGTCGTCGGACACTCAAAACCGAAACTTTCAAAACTTGTGTTAACTTGTGCATGGACATCCTTCTCATCTAAACATCCTTAATATCATGTGTTTTGATGTCCTTGATCGTCGAACTTAGCCGAAATCACCGGATTTCCGGTGGTTGGAATCCTAACAGTCGCCGATTCAGATGTAGGCGAAGTTAGGGTTTAGGCGAAGTTATCCGCAACTTCGCCTGGGGCTTAATTTCGCTTGAGGCGAAGTTATCCGCAACTTCGCCTGAAGCTTAATTTCGCCTAACTCTTATCTTCGCCTGAGGCGATGTTGTGATAAGGCGAAGTTAACATCAACTTCACCTAGACCAGTTTACTTAAAACTAATTAGACGAACTTACAGATGAAGCGAAGTTGTTCCCAACTTCGCCTCATCTTTAACTTCGCCTATACATGTTTGATCACAACTTCGCTCATGGTATAAAGCGAACTTGTGAGTTGCTTAACGGTTATCTAACTTGGTTCGTTTAGTGCAGATATGGCTGCTGTTGGAGGAGCTGGTGGTGATGACGGTGACGATCAGAGGCAATTCTTTCCAGCTCATAACCAGTTCATCACTCTAGATCCAGATGCAAAAGGCGTGGAGGACTACAGGGAGATTATTACTTTTCTCCTGCGCTCAAGAATATTTCACGCTATCACAACTACCCTGCCTATTTCACTACCGAATATTGAAGACTTTTGGCAGACGGTAGAGTATGATTGCCGGGTTGAGCCCCCGGTGATGCGAGCCACCGTTAATGGTCAAGTTGTTCAGTTTTCCTCTGAACACATACGGGTGGCGTTGCAATTTGGAGAAGAAACAAGAGATGACCCAACGGAGTTTGTTGCTCCTTTTCGTGATGGCGCGTTCCTAAGGATGGGGTATTCAGGTCTCTTAGGGGATACACAGCGAAGGAAAGGATTTTTATTAGATCAGTGGCGCTTCCTAATGCACGTCATGATAGTATGTATGTCAGGACGGAAGGCGGGCACTGATGGAATTGGTGCGACGATGCAGTCTGCTATGACTGCCCTGACTTACAATAAAAGATATTCTTTTAGTCAGATGATCTTTTACGAGATCGATCGTCAGAGGAGGGCTGTGGCGCGTGAGCGGTTTACAATGTATCCACGATTCCTACAGATGATTTTAAATCATGTGGCTCCCTCGCTACCTCAAAGACGCCCTATTCGATACGTGGAATGTGTGACGAAACGTATCTTTGCTCAGTGTCGCACTTCCAGCGCACGAAGCAAGCCTGAGCTGCGTCCCAGGCATACTCCGCTCTTTGGGTATCTTATAAACCCGGAGTATGTGCCTGCGGCGGGGGACTAGTTCAGAGACCCAAGACCACAACAGGCGGCAGCACCCCAGGCTGTATCAGCTGCGCCTGCTGTATCTACTGCTGTATCTACTGCTGTATCTACTGCTGTGCCAGCTTCTGAGATTAATCTTGACGCCATGTTCTGCGGGCAAGGGTTGTTTGATATGGACCGAGTTGATCCACATGAGAATATTCAAGTCTCGGGTCCACAAGCTGATTTTGATGAGGTGATGGAAGAGGCCAGACAGATGATGGTGAGACATGAGAGAACGGTGGGTAAGCAGAAGAGAATTGTTGATGACGAAGATGAGGAAGATGATGAAGAAGAGGCTTTGCAGCTGGTGCGAAAGCGCTCAAGAAGGGAAACGACAGGTATGGGTGTAGGAGCCGGAGAGACTTCAAGGTTTGCACGTTTTGCTCCACCTGCCTTGTCTGGTATGTCCCTTGTTTCTACCTCTGTGCAGGTATCGAGTACAAGCGCTACGGTTGTTCCCGTAGTGGCTACATCGTCGGCTGACATTCCACAGATCACAGCCGTCCAGACGTCGGCTCCAGAAATTGTGTCTCTACCACCTCAAACGCGTACTCCACCGGTGGTAGTAGCACGATTTGTTGAGTCTACGGTCACCACTACTGCAGGAGTCTCGGGTACGGTACCACCTGCGGACACGCCCAGTTCTGACTCGGAACGGATAGCTTCACTAGAGCGGATTGTAGCTGAGCAGTCAAAGACTATTCAAAGCCTAGTGGAAGCAAATCAACTGCAGGCATCCCTCCTGGCTGAGCACGGGAAAATAATAGATGCCTTGAAGGTTTTCTTGGCATCTCAGGGGGAGATGAGCTGTAGAGGAGATGAGTTGAGGACCAAGCGTCGAGAAGACCGAGACGATGATCCCAATGCACCGGAAGGTGCAGGTGGTGAGCTGCCAAGAACCTCACAAGCTCTTGGGGCTTCCACAGCTGAGGGGGAGTCTACCGAAGCGGCTGGTGGTGATGATGTAGTGATGGTGGAGGATGACGTGATCGATGCGCTGAAGGAACTTGATGATGACATGTTCAGCGACGATGTGTTATTTGATGAAGATGTTCTGCCAATCAGTGAGATTGAAAAGATTGGTGCAGAAATAGTTGTTGAGAATGTGATAGAGGAAGGAGAGATTGTGGAAGAAAATGTCGAGCATGAGATCCCTGTGGTGGAACAATCGACTATATGTGAAGATGCTGCGGTTGACAACACTGAGTGGGAAGAACAGCCAAATTGGAAGGAAGGCTGCGCTCAGTGGTTTGTAAAGACGAAGAAGCCTGCAGTACCAACGATGTTCAAGAAGTCATACAATATAAAGGGATATGCAGAGTCGAAGAAAGGAATCATATGCTGGTTGTACGATGAAGAGTTGAGATTATTTGTTATCAAACGTTACGACGGCATTCAGTACTTCAAGAGGATGTTAAGATCCCTGAATACCTTACCGGAGTGTAAGGTGAAAGACTTAGCGAGACTGGGGCTGATAAACAGAAGTAATGATAATATGGCGAGGATGATTGGGAAAATTGTTTGGAAGGAGGCCATCAAAGATAAAAAGTTTGAACTTCTGAAGCCTCAGAAAGGGAAGTTAGTGGAAGATAAAGATAGAGGGATGAGGGCAGACGGCAAACCATGGATGGTTATGAAGTATAAACCAGTCCGTAATTTAAAAGAAGTGCCGATGAAGGTGATGCCCAAGAATGTCTTAAAAGATTTGAAATGGTGGTACGTGGACTGTGAGACTGCTGAAGCGGTCATGGAGGATGAAGATGAGCAAGAGATTATGAGGGTGTATGATCCTATGCACTTGGTCAATCTATCTCAAGCTGACTTGCAGGTACTACACGCTAAGAAGATTTTTTACATTCCTGCTTGGAAAGAGGAAGCTAAGAAGTACCAGAAGCTGGTCTCTGTATTTGTTAGACAGGGAGTGCATGCTTGAGGGGATGCAGAGAGAAGACGAGAGATTACAAGACACAAGCTATGAAGATCAAGATATGAAGCTACTGCCAAGGGGGAGTCTGTTGGTACATGGATGTCAGTAGTTCATAGTCTAGCGTTTGTAATCGAGTCTGTAATGTAATTGTGTTTAAGTTTATCTTTATGTATGTAAGTGAAGTTGTCAACAAGTTCGCTTAGGCGAACTTGTTGAACACGCGAAGTTGTTGACAAGTTCGCCTAGGCGAACTTGTTCAACGAGCGAAGTTATTGACAACTTCGCCTGTGGCGAAGTTGTCGTGTATTTAAGTAACCTACGGGTTACTGTTTTGTGGTTGGTTTTTTCGAGAGTTTGTTTAAGAGTTAGTGATAGTGTGTGATCATTTCACGTGTCAAGTGTCTGTAATAGACGTGGTTCGAGTTATAATATAACGTGGTTTCGTTTGTATCGTGTGTTCGTGTTTTACGTATTCTACGCTCGTAACTACCTACGCAGGGATTCCGCACCTGTGCAGATAGCGATATCCCGTGTAAGATCCGTCCGGGAACCTACATTACGGAATGTGTAACGAACTAAATTCCATCGTCTATTTATAGAGGGTTCCCCCTATGTTAATATCAAGTTTTGAGTTAATGTATTGAATTGCTGTCCAAGTTTTCTCTCAATCAAAGCTTCATCTAAATTAATTTATTCCATAATATATATACACCTATATACAACTAATATTAATATAGACATAACATATAATTGTTAAGAGTAATAATCTAGATCCGTTAATTGTTTATTAAGCTTTAGATCTGAGATCCAAGGCTTTCACAAAAACCAGCTGTTGAAAAGTATGTTAAATTAGAAGCAGAAGAACAATATAAAAAAATAGAGGTTGTGCAAGAAACAAAACCATCAGGCGGAGAAATGATGATTGTCACCGCTGGCCGGTTTGGGTGCTTTCGCAGTTTCAAACCGAACCATGAACACCCCTAAACAACATGATGTTGTATTTTATATTTGTTGCTTATTTGGTTTCAGCGTTACACTTGATGTTTGAATGTGTGTATTTAGTTAATGTCTATTTGAACTTAACCAAATGAAATAGACCTGCACTTCTATTTGAACTTGACACCAATTGACTAAAATTGCCAAAGATGAAATGAATTAAAGAAACCGGCCTGTATAAGTAGTTATAGTATTAAAAACAACCAATATTTCTTTAGTTTGAATTAATAAGTACAAAGTAAAGAATGGTGATATCATGTATCACAACTAAATTTAAACATTATTGAAAATAAAATGCTGGTCGACAACCCCGACATCAGTGTCCATTGCCATAATATGTCTTCTGGAACCCTCAATTATTGTAACCAGCAGTTCTTTGCAGGTGCTCTGTAAAAACAGCAGTTATTGCACATCTTCTCTAATGATCAATGACCTCACCAGCAGTTCTGTAACAATAGACAGAACTGCTGGTTTTGAAACAACAGTTCTATGCAGGGTTCAATCTCCATTACGAAAAGTTGTATGCTTTTCCCCGAGCCTCCAGTCATCATCCGGGGACCCATTACGAAGCAGTTGATTTGGTTGTACACGTGACAATCTATTACCCTCATGAGGGAAAGTTACCGTACTAAATTCCTCATCGACCTCATCATACTAATGTCTATAATTCTTTGGTGGAGTCATGAGGATAAAGTGCTTTTTTCTATCCAGCTGATCTTGAACATAAAACACCTGGCGTGCTTGCGAGGCCAATATGAACGGATCATCCTTGTGGCCAAATTTGTTTAGGTCAACCGTCGTGTAACCAAGAATATCATGTTTGACATGTTTACGGTCAACCCATCGGCACATGAAGACCATAATTCTTTTAGTATGATAATATAGGATCCATATCTCTTGCATAACCCAAAAATAAAATTTTTGTCCATAGGTCACCACGTCTTTTTTGATGTGCATGTCATCAGCCTCTACACCAACCCCGTTGTTCTCGTAAACTTTACCATCATGAGATTTTGTACGAAATGCAAAACCATTGATATCGTATGAGTCGTATTTGTATACGTTGCGGTGTGCTCCCTGTGCAATCCACTTTATGATTTCCGATATAGAACCTGGGGAGACCGCTAGCTCTCTTTCAACCTGAATTTCATTACAAGGATTAGATTCACCTACATTGCAGAAACTATAAAAGATTTTTAAAATTTATAGAAGACTTAATAAATGGATCTACCTTTTCACGTAACCAGTCACTAAACTTTAAGGTATGCTCCTTCTCCAACAATTCTTGTCGTTTACCAGGCATTTGGTTTTTCAAAGAGGTCTTGTGTTGGCTGCAAGTAGGAGTGTAATATATTGTGAATATATATATATATATATATATAATTTGGAGTATATATGCTAGTAATACTTACTCGATATACAGCTCTATTTCGGGCGTATTCTGCAGCACATATAATGTGCTCTCTTGAAGAGATCAGGAGAAACTTCAACTGATTTAGCGCATGTGACAAGAATTGTCTCCCCTTTATCATCATGCTTATCATGTGGAATACCAACAGTACTCTTGATGTTTCTTTGGTATTCGCTGAGAAACTCGATTGTTTCTTCGACAATGTTCTCCTCAGCAATGCACCCTTCTCGATAAGTTTTTTTCGCACATGCCCTTTGATAACCTTCATACACCTTTCAAAGGGATAAATCCAACGAAAGAATGGTGGCCCACATAATTTTATCTCTCTGACAAGGTGCACAGTTAAGTGAACCATGATATCAAAAACTGATGGAGGAAAGTACTTCTCCAGCAGGCATAATATAACTATTTGCTCTTCCTACATCTTATCAATCTCTTTTACAATGATTTCTTTGCTACAAATTTACTGGAAAAAAAACAAAGCCTGATTGGTTCTGGCATGACGGACCGTATTGCAAGGGGCAGAAACTGTTGCATAAGCATGTGATAATTATGTGATTTAAGGCCTGTAGCTTCTTTTCTTTAGGATTCACCAAACTAGAGAAGTTAGAACAATACCATAATGGAACCTTCAGTTTATACAATGTTTCATGAAACATGTCTTTTTCTTGTGCTGATAATGTGAAGCATGCTGCAGGCAGTTATGTATTGTTTCCTTTTGCTTTCGATTGCAACTCCTTTTTAATCCCTAAAAACTCCAAATCCTTTATAGCTGCCAATTCGTCTTTTGTCCTACCGGGAATGTTCAGCAACGTCCCGACAATACTCTCTGCAACATTCTTTTCAACATGCATGTAAGGCCCCGATCCCGGGGCCTCACTTTGGACGTTGGATTTACTCATAAATACATTTCTAAATATCAGAGTTAATTAAAACTTTCGCGGAATAATATAAAAGTCAACCATTCATTACAAACATCCATAACTTGTCTTTTAAAAACATAACATAAAACATAGTATTTCAAACATCTCGACAAATCTTCAGATGCCAGCCTCTTCTGATCTTGCCATTTGTCTTCCTCAAACCAGCTGTCTCAGTCGATTAACCTGCGTGCATACTAAAAGTCAGCTACGCTGAGTGAGTTCTAGTTAATCATACAACATACAATACCTTCATAACTACGTACTTCATACTTTCATAAATCGTTCATAATATACATACTTACCTTCATACTTTAGTTTAAACTCTACTTTACATTATTCTATTCTGCCTCGGATATTATCAGGGTCTGGTCCCTTTTTCTGCCTCGGATATTATTAGGGTCCGGTCCCTTTTCTGCCTTGAGTATTATTAGGGCTCAGTCTCTTTCTATCTCGAGATTTACAAAGGGCTCGGTCCCTTTTCTACCTCGGATATTATTAGGGTCCGGTCCCTTTTCTACCTTGAGTATTATTAGGGCTTAGTCCCTTTCTTCTGTACCTGGCTATCTCTTACATTCATCCATAACATACGTACATATCATTCATACATTATGCATAACATTATAACTTGACAGTACGTGCAATATCCTAAGATCGTTCACGTGCCGACAAGCAATCATTCATACTTTATATACATATCATTCATATCTTCAAACTATCACACGACGGTACATGCAATATCCGAAGATCGTTCACGCACCGTCAAGCATTCATTTATACATAATCTTGTAAGGCATACACTTACCACCTAAGGTAAATCTATTAACTAATCACGTCGAGTATGCACACATCCCCGAAACATTACAAGGAATGGGGCTAGAAACTCACATGAACATGGTTACGTTCACCGTTTATTGTTATTCCTTTTTTGAGCTGTGCATGGCAAACTGTATAACAATTACATGTATCAATTTAACTATTACCCTTAACGAACGGGGGTCCAGGGGCAGCGCCCCTGGCAGCGGGGTTCTAGGGCGGCATCCCATAGCGGGGTCCAAGGGGCAGAGCCCCTGGCTGGGGTTAAGCTCTTCATCACATTTTCATTAACTGTCTTAACACATTTTTGATTAGGATTTCATGATAATATTTTATTGTTATCCTCTTAATCATTAATAACGTCCAAGGGCTATTTTGTAATTAAATCATTCTTCCCTAAGTCCAGGACTGTTCTGTCATTCTTTTAAACTTCTAATTCGTCCCAGACCCTTAACGAATGGGGTTCATAACGAATGAACCCATTCGTTACTTCATACCGAACTGACTATAATAACGAATCTGTCTTCATGACGAATCAGACCTTATATTGAACTGGTTCTTATAACGAATTTGGACTTATTCGTTTGGTCTGGTTAACGAATTGAACTTCATAGAGATTTGAACCCTTATAACGAACCAGTCCTCATAACAAATTAGACCTTATAACGAACTTGTCATTATCATGAATTGGACTTAACGAACTGGGGCAAGTTCGTCATTAACGAATCAATTCACGAATTAAGGTTAGTTCGTTAAATCTCCGTTAACAAATTAGGGTTAGGTCAGAGAATGTCAGAAACATTCTCTGACATTTCGTTAACCTGGTACCCGCCGCCTTTCCGGCGCCGTCACCGCCGGAAAACCGGGCAGTGGCTGGAAAAGCGTATTTTTGCACTGTTTTCACCGTTTTTCGTCCCGATCGATCCAGATCTGAGCTAGGGTGACCCCTAGGATCATATTTTGATTGGCTTATACCCGATTCCACCCGGATCTCGTGACTTTAACGGTTTAAGGGTTTCGGCTCGTCGTTTTGCGACTAGATCTAACGGGTTTGAGTTCATACCATAACATACTATCATTTCCTTGGATTGGTGCTCGGGTTTCTTGGTGATTTTGGCTAGGTGAGAAAGTAGGGTGAGAGAGAGCTAAGTGTGTGTTTTGATGGTGTATGGAGTTAGTGGAAATGGATGAATTAATGCATAAGTTTGGTTTATATACTATGGGTCATGGGCTCAAGCCCATGGTCTTTTCTTCCTTTCTTTTTAATGCAAGTCCATAACCCATATCTATTTAACCTCCACTAGCCCGACTCATAATAACTCACATTTTTATTGTATTAACCGAAACTATAAAATGAGATGTTACAAGTCTTCCCTCTTTAAAGAGGTTTCGTCCCCGAAACCTCACTATTAAATAAAAAAATCTGGATAAAACTTGCGCATCTCTTCTTCAGTTTCCCATGTGGTATCTGATCCCTTATGGTGCTTCCATATCACTTTTACCAAAGGGATAACTTTAAGACGAAGTTGTTTCTCCTTGCAATCCACTATCTCTACAGGCTGTTCAATGTAGTTAGCTGTTCATCAACCTCAATATCCATTAATGGCACATGAGACGTGTCATCTGCCAGACATTTCCTCAGATGAGAAACATGGAAGGTCGAATGAATTCCTTCTAACTCTTCGGGCAAATCCAGTTTATAAGCCACTTCACCCACACGATCTGTAATCTTAACAGTCCAATGTACCTCGGATTCAACTTCCCTCTCTTTCTGAAACGGATAATTCATTTCCAAGTGTTGGTACATAAATGTCAGTAGTTCATAGTCTAGCGTTTGTAATCGAGTCTGTAATGTAATTATGTTTAAGTTTATGTTTATGTATGTAAGCGAAGTTGTCAACAAGTTCGCTTAGGCGAACTTGTTGAACAAGCGAAGTTGTCGACAAGTTCGCCTAGGCGAACTTGTTGAACGAGCGAAGTTATGGACAACTTCGCCTGAACATATCAGGCGAAGTTGTCGTGTCTATATATACTGTAGCCGACGGTTTGTTTAGGGACGAGAGAGGAGTCAGTTGTTGAGTTCAGTGAACGTGTCGAGAGTCTGTAATAGACGTGCTTCAAGTTATAATATATAACGTGTTCGTTTGTATCGCGTGTGATTGTTTTACGTATTCTACGCTCGTAACTACCTACGCAGGGATTCCGCACCTACGTAGATAGCGATATCCCGTGTAAGATCCGTCCGGGAACCTACAATTGGTATCTGAGCTTTGGCTCGATTGTGTGGTTCGGGATTTCACGCGGGTGTAGAAAACGTCTCGTTTGACCTATTCGCGGGACGCGTTTTCGTTGATATTGTGTTATACTCACCTTATACAGTCATATTCAAGCCATCACACCGACCGGAAACTGCTAAATCGTCGAAAACAGATCTGAATATTTTCAGTGTTCATCGGGCGAAGTTGTTGTTCTTCAGGCGAAGTTGCCGTCGCTGGAAGTAGGGTTTCGGCGAAGATATAAGGTTGAGCGATGTTATCCACAACTTCGCCTACCTCATAAGTTCGCCTAAGCGAAGTTATCCTCAACTTCGCTTACCTCCTAAGTTCGCTTATATTAAGCGAAGTTATTCTCAACTTCGCCAAGTCACGCGAATTTAAGGATTTTCCAGCGAAGTTAACACTTAAGCGAAGTTATCCTTAACTTCGCCTATAGTACTGTTTGGAAGAATTTTTGTTTTTTTCAGGTTTTTCGTATTTTCGAGAAGATGTCGCCGATTAACATCTCAGAGTTAGTCAAAATGGAAATTGAAGCGGGGTCGGCTACTAAGGCCCCAAGGTTGATAAAAGGAACCGACTTTGTGGCTTGGAAGGATAGGTTCATTCAGTATATTAAATACCAGGATGCAAAGATGTGGGTGTGCATCCAGGATGGATATATTCCACCGACAATGGAATACGAAGGTCGGGATGTGATAAAGAAGTACAGCAAGATGGAGGAAGAAGAGAAGAAGATGTATGAGGCCGAGAGCAAGGCCCATGCTGCAATTACTATGGCTCTTCCTCAAGAGATTCTCCATACATTCCGAAAGTACACTTCTGCACGAGAGCTTTGGGATGCTCTTGAGAATAGATTCGAAGGGAACGTGGGTATTCGTGCCTCGAAGATTAAGCTGTTAAAGACCCAGTTCTCTGTCTTCAAGTATTTGAAGAACGAATCGCTCGATGATATTATCACCCGATATTATCATCTAATGACAGAGCTGAACAACTATTCTATTGCTTACAGAGAGGAGGAAATAGTTGAGAAGCTTCTCGATGCTCTCCCACCAAAGTGGGAAATGTACACTGTTCTAATGAGGGAAGACAAAGACTTTCCTAATTATGACTTGGAGACAGCAGTAAACAAGCTCAGAACCTTTGAGCTTAATATGGTTCGTAAAGAGACACCAACGGATCAGGTTCAAGACCCTGGTATGTATGGTGCCAAAGTTATCTCAGGCTCAAGTACGAAGTCTGAATCTGCTGCTTACTACTCTAAAGGAGAGTCAGGTTCTAACTCTTCTCATGAAGGAAATGTGTCAGTAAACATGAACGGTGATGTTTGCTTTGTTGCTGGAGGATCAAGTGCTTCGAAACCTCAAGCATCCAAGAGTAGTTTCTCTCCCAGTGCTTCAAGCAATAACTACACTAAGATGCCAATGAGTGTCAAATCTGCTGAAGAGCAGTTTGCACTCTATGCATCTTTTATTGCTTCTTACGAGAACTACATACAAGGGAAGATTGTGGACCCTGCTGCTTTGGAAGAAGACTATGACCAGATCGATCCTGATGATCTGGAGGAGATGGATCTGCAGTGGCAGATGGCGATGATAGTCAAAAGAGTGAAGCGTTTCATGAAGAAGACTGGCAGAAAGTTCGTAGGTGGAAAGCCAGGATTTGATAAGTCAAGGGTGAGGTGTTACAATTGTCAACAAAATGGACACTTTGCAAAGGAGTGCACTAATGCACGTGTAGAACGTAGTCAGGGGAGGACTACACAGCAAAGTGGAAATTACAATGGGAATAATGCCATGATGTCTGATGCTGGTGAATACAACTGGAACATGTTCTCTGGAGAACACTTTGAGCAGGCACACATGGCGAAGGTTGCAGCTGAAGAATGTATGAAAGCTGCTGAAAATGAAAAAGCTTTCATGGCTAATGACCAGAACTCCGAGGTATGTACTAAACCTATCTGTACTAAATGTGAGAACTTGTCTGAACAGCTTGCTACAATTACTGATCAGTATGTTAAGTTGGATGCCGAATTTAAAACCTTGAAAGAAGATCATCACTTCACAAAAACAAGAGAAAATAATTATAGAATAAAAATTAAAGCTTGTGAAAAAGACGTTAAAAGTTTAAAAACAAAATTAGCTGAGAAAATTGATGTGATCGATCTAAGCTACGAGGTTTTAGAAGAGAAAACCAAGTTAATCGCTGAGAAAGAAAAACAGATTGCTGATCACCAGGTAAAAGTGGTGGAACTAAATAGGAAACTGGAGCAATTCCGGAATTCCTCTGCTATTCTTGATCACCTCGTTAGTGATCAAGGTTCCTCACCTAAGAGGGGAGGAATTGGTTACCATGAGGTTCCACCACCTTATAACCATAATTATACTTTCAATCCTAGTGTTCATGAATCTGTTAATTTTGTAGCTGATCAGACAGGTCCTGCTAAGGAAACTGGTAAAGTACCGGAAGTTAGTAAAGGCGAAACAAGTTCGCCTGTCTCAAAAGTTAAAATTTCTATTTCAAGTCCAGTCTCATCTGATTCGGATAAGTCATCCGAGTCGGGTAAGACAAAAGAGAAGGAAGTGTTACCCACTAGTGGAGAAAAAGTTAATTCAACTAAAAGGAGTACTCCACTCAACCCATATGTCCCACCTTATGTGAGACGTACGGTTGGTAATACTGCCTCCACATCTAAAACATCTGCTGAAAAGAAAGCTGAACATAGGTGTTGTTTTAGATGTAATCAAACAGGGCACCTTGTTGCTGATTGCCCTCTGAAGCAGCGTTTCAGAGAGGTGAGGCCCTCGAAAACTGAGACTAAGGTTTTTGGAAATCGTTTAAATGTTAAAAATGAAAACCATTCAAATTTGAGAAACAATACAGGTTTTCAAAGAAACACATCTCGTTTTTACACTACTAATAACCAAACCAAATGCTATAATTCTTTTGATTCTCTTAATGTACGTCGGTTTGGTTGGCCTCACTATCAGTCTCCAAGGAGGTATCCTGTTAGGACGTGTGGAAATTTTTCTAATGCTAACTTTGGTCAGCCAAGGTGTGTGAGTTCTGTTAAGAAGGTTAATCGACCCAAGACCAAGAGGTCTTGGGTCCCCAAATTTTAATAATCTCTTTTGTTTGTGCAGGAACAGTTGAACAGGGCTTCCAATAATCTTTGGGTTGTGGACAGCGGCTGTTCCCGGCACATGACTGGTAACAAGAATTTGTTACAAGATTTAAAACCTGTTCAAGGAGCAAGAGTCAGTTTTGCCGGTGAGAGTGGAGGCAAAATAACAGGAAGGGGTACGGTAACTAACGGGAAGATGACGTTAGAAAATGTGAACTTTGTTGAAGAACTGAAGCACAATCTACTGAGTGTGTCGCAGATTTGTGATAAAGATTATACCGTACACTTCACGAAGACTGATGCGATTGTGTTGAAGCCTGGTTTTCAAATACCAGAGGAGTGGATAGTAATGAAGGCTCCACGTGATCGAAATACGTATATGATGGATTTAAGTTCAACTGAAATGTCAACGGAAGAATCGTGCCTTTTGACGAAAGCAAGAGAATCGGAATCTGAACTGTGGCACAGGAGAATGGGGCACATTCATCTTCGGAAGATGAACCATATTGTCAGACATGGGCTTGTGTTGGGTGTTCCCTTAAAAAGTTTCAATTTTGAAGACAAATGTCTTGCGTGCAAAAAGGGAAAGCAGCACAAGAAGTCTCATCTCACCAAGAAAGTAAATTCAATTGCCAGTACACTAGAGCTGCTTCACATGGATCTCTTCGGTCCTGTGAATGTAAGAAGTCTAGGTGGTACAACTTATTACTTGGTGATCACTGATGACTACTCACGATACTCGTGGGTATACTTCCTGAAATCAAAGGACGAAACGGCTCAAATGGTGAAGAATCTGATTACCAAAGTTGAGAACATTATGGATAAACGAGTGAAGTTCATCAGAAGTGACAATGGTTCTGAGTTTAAAAATTTTGAAATGGAGATCTTCTGTCTGTCTAGAGGGATTGAACACCAATTCAGCGCTCCGTATACTCCGCAACAGAATGGAGTGGCTGAAAGGAAGAATAGAACTTTAATTGAAGGAGCCAGAACTATGCTGGCTGATTCGAAGCTTCCGGTGGTGTTCTGGGCTGAAGCTGTTTCTACAGCTTGCTATGTACTGAATAGAGTTTTAACGGTAAAAAGACTTAATAAAACATGCTACGAGCTTATGCATGGGAGAAAGCCCAATTTGTGTGGACTTGAAGCTTTCGGGTCCCCGTGTTCAATTTTAAAGGCACATTCAAAGTTTGGTGAAGCAGCCGATGAAGGAATATTAGTCGGCTATGAAGTTGGGACTCCCAACAGGCGTGTCTTTAATACAACGAACGGCAAGGTTGTGGTGGTATGTAACACCGACATTGCGAGTTACAGATCGCCAAGACCGAGCATCGGACCTCCTGGGATTTTCGACTATGATAGGCTCTTCAAGTCTTTTAACATACCTGATTTGTTTTGTACAGAAGAAGAAGAACGTGTTGCTACGAAGATGATTCTAGATGAGGAGGAAAATTTGGCACATAGACAGCTATTTGATGATTGTCAACCTTCCTCATCAAATTCTATCGGTTCCCCTGCTGTCTCTCCTGAAGAAGAGTTTATCAATCCATTTCACTCTCAGCCAGAAACAACCATTGATGAGCTCTCTTCTAATTTAGAAGATAATTTGCATGTCGGTGCTGTTCCGACCACGAGAATTCACATAGATCACCCTTTGGAGAATGTTATAGGTGATGTGTCCTCCGGTGTACAAACCAGAAGTAGCTTGAATGAGCACACCTGTGTTTATACAAGCATTAAGGAAACGGGTATAATGAACGAATGTTTGTACTCATGCTTTATTAGCCAGATTGAACCGAAAAATTATCAAATGGCTCTTAAGGACAGCTCGTGGGTCGAGGCCATGCAAGAAGAGTTGGCTCAATTTAAGAAGATGGAAGTTTGGACTTTGGTTGAAAAACCAAGGAATGTGCATGCGATAGGCACAAAATGGGTGTTAAGTGCAAGAGAGATGAAAAGGGGATTATTATAAGAAACAAGGCGAGGCTGGTCGTTAAAGGTTTTAATCAGCAAGAGGGGATAGATTATAATGAAGTGTTCGCTCCGGTGGCCAGGTTGGAAGCGATAAGATTGTTTTTGGCATTTGCTGCTTTTAAGAAGATGAAAGTGTTTCAGTTGGACGTGAAGAGTGCGTTCCTCAATGGGAAAGTTGATGAGGTTGTGTATGTTGAGCAACCTCCGGGTTTTCCTGACCCAGACTTTCCTGATCACGTGTACAAGTTGAGCAAGGCGCTGTATGGATTACATTAGGCACCTCGTGCCTGGTATTCAACGTTATCGGACTACTTGCTAGAGAATGGTTTTGAAAGGGGTTTGATTGACAGCACACTGTTTGTGAAGAGAGATGGAAGTGACTTCCTACTAGTTCAAGTCTACGTGGATGACATCATATTTGCTGCATCAAGAGTCTCCATATGTCAGGAATTTGAGGCCGTCATGAAGAAAAGATTTGAGATGAGTGCTATGGGTGAACTAACGTTCTTTTTAGGATTGCAGGTTGATCAAAAGAAGGATGGGATGTTCATTCATCAAACAAAATATGTTCATGATGTCCTCAAGCGCTTCAAGATGGAGGACTGTTCTCCATTTGACACTCCAATTTGCGTCAACCACAAGTTGGGAGCTGAAATAGACGGTGACGCAGATGTGGACCCAACTCAGTATCGGGCTATAATAGGTTCTTTGATGTATTTGACTGCTTCTAGGCCTGATATAATGTTTGCTGTTTGTCTTTGTGCTCGTTTTCAGGCAAACCCAAAGGAATCTCACATGAAGGGTGTGAAGAGGATTTTGCGGTATCTCAAAGGCAAGCCGAAGCTAGGGTTGTGGTACCCGAAGGGAGGAGACGTGGAACTGGTTGCTTATACAGATTCATATTATGGAGGGTGCAATCAGAGTCGGAAGTCGACAACAGGAGGATGTCAGTTTCTCGGTGGAAGATTAGTTTCCTGGCAGTGCAAAACTCTTAAGGAGTCGACAACAGGAAGAAACTGATTAAGGTCGAAAAGGTCGATACACTAGAAAATTTCGCTGATTTATTTACAAAAGCGTTTGATAAATCCAGATTTCAAAACCTAATTGAGCTGAACGGGATGATCAATCACGAGTAACCATGTTTTTTTTTGTGTTTAAAAAAAAAAAAAAAAAAAACAAAAAAAAAAAAAAACGTCACTATTGCTTAAAATTAGTCGGTTACCTCAGTTTGATGGACATATCCTCGGATATGTTTTGGTCCTCGTTTCTACTTGTAGAGAATGAGGGTCGCCATTAACCAGATGACTGAAAGTGACCGGGGCGGTTATGATGTGTTTTCTTTCTGTCGCTGAAAATTAGTCGGTCATACTTAGTTAGAAGGACACATACTTGTATGTGGTCGGTCCAGTTGATCCATTGGATCTTCAGGATTGCCGTTTACCTGAAGACTTTGACGTGATCGGGGCGATTGAAGTCAAAAATTTTTTTGGGAAATGAAATTACTTTTCAAGTCTGTTACTTCGTAAGAAGTTAGTTAGCTATGTTGAACGGAAAATTGATCCAACCATGGAAAATGATAGATATACTAACTTTGTGTGCTTAACTAGTGGAGTTATTAGGCTTAAAAGGCTTTAGGACAATCATTGTATGTCATGGTAACTTTTTATGGTGCGTAAAAGTAGATGTGATACAAATTAAATTTTACTTGATTTTATGTGGAAACTCCTTAAGAGTTTTGCGTGTCTTCATGTATATCTTTCCGAATGATAGGCAGAAAAGTGATTACCCAGTCATACACGAGCCCGTAAGTGTTCTGATTCCCTTGAAGAAGGCGTTTCACGACACTGCAGTGATCCAGATTCGGGACTTGCAGTTGTTTATTACTCTGAAGTCTATAAGTATGTTTGTTAAAAAAAAAAAAAAAAAAAAAATTAGTACTTATGAAGTTATTGTAACATTCGAGAGTTCAAGATATCGAGACTTCTCAATCATGGAGTAAGAATGAGTACGGGAAGCAGACAAAGAATACTTACAAGTTAATCAGACACTATGGGTCGAAGTCAATTCGGGGTGACTTGGGGAAAGCCAAATACGCTTTGAGGATAGATAGGAGGCATCAATATTTCTGAGTTGTTGCCCACTTAAATTTTAAGGATTAATTGAACCTAACTCGTATCACAGAAACGATGAAAACCATCTTAAGCATATTACCTGCTTACAACCTGCCTCTATATGTCATAATACAGCTAAACACGAATCTATGTGACAGTCACGTAGTTAGTATGATTCCTGTTCGGATCTTTTCTAAAACGTAGCAGTCCCTATCGAGACTGAAATTTGATCCCTTATACTTTAAATTTATTACGTTTTTGTACTTAGATAGCTTTATGATTTTTTAACTGGTTACTTAGAATTGATCATGTTATTTATTTCTTAAAGGACAATTTTTAACTTAATTGACAACTGTTAAAATCTTAAGGGTTAAATTTTGAAATTTTAGGCGATGTTGTTGAACAGGCGAAGTTGTGAATAACTTCGCCTAGGCGAAGTTATCCGTAACTTCGCCTGTATAACAGAGCCTCTATATAAAGGATTTTAAGGGTTAAAACTGTTCATCAGAAAATCCAGCGAACTTATTCGAAATATCCGGCGAACATATATCTTTTCCGGCGAACTTGATTCGTTTCCGATTTCGATCCTTTTTCTCAGTTTCGTTCATAGATTCAAGGTGTGTGTTATCGGTTAACCGTATATCCAAAGACAGTGATGCTTTTCGTAGGTCGTTTTGAACGGTTTCGTGACCTCGGTCCGGTGACCTTTCAAAACCGAGAATTACAAACTTGTATTACGTGTTCATGGACGATCTTTTCATCTAACCATCCGTAATATCATGTGTTAGAGTCTCCTGGATCGTCAAACTTTGCCGAATCATCGGATTCCGGCTGTTAGAATCCTAACAGTCGCCTATTCTGATGCAGGCGAAGTTAGGGTTTAGGCGAAGTTATCCGCAACTTCGCCTGGGGCTTAATTTCGCCTGAGGCGAAGTTATCCGCAACTTCGCCTGAGACTTAATTTCGCCTAACCCTTATCTTCGCCTGAGGCGATGTTGTGAAGAGGCGAAGTTATCACTAACTTCGCCCAGACCATTTTACTTAAAATTAATTAGACGAACTTAAAGATGAAGCGAAGTTGTTCCCAACTTCGCCTCACCTTTAACTCGCCTATACAGGTTTGATCACAACTTCGCTCCTGGTAATCAAGCGAACCTGTGTACAACTTAAACGTTTATCTAACTTGGTTCGTTTAGTGCAGATATGGCTGCTGTTGGAGGTGCAGGAGGTGCAGGTGATGACGGTGATGATCACAGACAATTCTTCCCTGCTCATAACCAGTTCATAACACTTGACCCAGATGCAAAGGGCGTGGAGGACTACAGGGAGATAATTACTTTTCTCCTGCGCTCACGGATATATCACGCAATAACAACTACCCTGCCTATTTCCCTACCGAATATTGAAGACTTTTGGCAGACGGTAGAGTACGATTGCCGGGTTGAGCCCCCGGTTATGCGAGCCACCGTAAACGGTCAAGTTGTTCAGTTTTCTTCTGAACAAATACGGGTGCGTTGCAGTTTGGGGAAGAGACGAGGGATGACCCAACGGAGTTTGTTGCGCCATTCCGTGATGGGGCGTTCCTCAGGATGGGGTATTCTTGTCTCTTAGGGGACACTCAACGGAGGAAGGGATTCCTTTTAGATCAGTGGCGCTTCCTTATGCACGTCATGATCGTATGTATGTCAGGACGGAAGGCAGGCACTGATGGTATGGGTGCGTCAATGCAGTCTGCTATGACTGCGTTGACTTATAATAAAAGATATTCTTTCAGCCAGATGATCTTTTACGAGATCGATAGGCAACGAAGGGCTGTGGCGCGTGAGCGGTTTACAATGTATCCACGATTCCTACAGATGATTTTCAATCATGTGGCTCCGACGCTGCCTCAACGACGCCCTATTCGATACGTGGAAAGTGTGACAAAACGTATCTTTGCACAGTGTCGCACTTCCAGCGCACGAAGCAAGCCTGAGCTGCGTCCCAGGCATACTCCGCTCTTTGGGTACCTTATAAACCCGGAGTATGTGCCTGCGGCAGGGGACGAGTTCAGAGACCCAAGACCACAACAGGCGGCAGCACCCCAGGCTGTATCAGCTGCGCCTGCTGTATCTGCTGCTTTGACAGCTGCAGAGATTGACCTCGATGCCATGTTGGGAGGCCAAGGAATGTTTGATATGGACCGAGTTGATCCTCAAGAGAATATTCAAGTCTCGGGTCCACAGGCTGACTTTGATGATGTGATGGAAGAGGCTAGAAGGATGATGGTAACGCATGAGAGAACGGTTGGTAAACAAAAGAGAACTATTGACGACGACGACGAGGAAGATGATGAAGAAGAAGCTGTGCAGCTGGTGAGAAAGCGTTCACGAAGGGAAAGGACAGGTATGGGTGTAGGAGCTGGAGAGACTTCACGGTTGGTACGTTTTGCTCCACCTGCCCTGTCTGGTATGTCCTTTGTTCCTACCTCTGTGCAGGTATCGAGTACAAGCGCTACGGTTGTTCCCGTAGTGGCTACATCGTAGGCTGACATTCCATCGATCACGGCCGTTCAGACGTCGACTCCAGCAATTGTGTCTCTACCACCTCAAACGCTTACTCCATCGGTGGTAGTAGCACGATTTGTCGAGTCTACGGTCACCACTACTGCAGGGTTATCGGGTACGGTACCACCTGCGGTCACGCCCACTTCAGACTCGGAACGAATAGCTTCACTAGAGCGGATTGTAGCTGAGCAGTCCAAGACTATTCAAAGCCTAGTGGAAGCAAATAAACTGCAGGCATCCCTCCTGGTTGAGCACGGGAAAGTTATAGATGCCTTGAAGGTGTTCTTGGCATCTCAGGGGGAGATGAGCTGTAGAGGAGATGAGCTGAGGACCAAAAGAAGAGAAGACCGAGATGATGATCCCAATGCATCGAAAGATGCAGGTGGTGAGTTGCCAAGAACTACTATAGCTCTTGGGGCTTCCACAGCTGAGGGGGAGTCTGCATCTGGTGATGATGTGGTTGCTGTTGGTGATGATGTGGATGTGGTTGAAGATGTTGAGATTGTTGATGATATGATTGATGCGCTGAAAGAGATAGACGATATGTTAGAGGATGATGAGTTGATTAATGAAGATGATGTTCTGCCAATCGATGAGATTGAAAAGATTGGTGCAGAAATTGTGGTTGAGAATGTGATAGAAGAAGGAGAGATTGTTGAAGAAAATGTAGAGCATGAGATCCCTGTGGTTGAATAGTCGACTATATGTGAAGATGCTGTGGTTGACAACACTGAGTGGGAAGATCAGCCAAACTGGAAGGAAGGCTGCGCTCAGTGGTTTGTAAAGACGAAGAAGCCAGCAGTACCGACGATGTTCAAAAAGTCGTATAATATAAAGGGATATGCAGAATCAAAGAAGGGAATCATATGCTGGTTGTACGATGAAGAGTTGAAACTAATTGTGATCAAACGTTACGACGGCATTCAGTACTTCAAGAAGATGTTAAGATCCCTGAATACCTTACCGGAGTGTGAGGTGAAAGACTTAGCAAGACTGGGGCTGATAAACAGAAGTGATGATAATATGGCGAGAGTAATTGGGAAACTTGTTTGGAAGGAGGCCATTAAAGACAAAAAGTTTGAACTTCTGAAGCCTCAGAAAGGGAAGTTAGTAGAAGACAAAGATAGAGGGATGAGGGTAGACGGCAAACCATGGATGGTTATGAAGTATAAACCAGTCCGTCATTTAAAAGAAGTGCCGATGAAGGTGATGCCCAAGAACGTCTTGAAAGACTTTAAGTGGTGGTACGTGGATTGTGAAACTGCTGAAGCGGTCATGGAGGATGAAGATGAGCAAGAGATCATGAGAGTGTATGATCCTATGCACTTAGTCAATCTGTCTCAAGCTGACTTGCAGGTACTACATGCTAAGAAGATTTTCTACATTCCTGCTTGGAAAGAGGAAGCTAAGAAGTACCAGAAGTTGGTTTCTGTATGTGTTAGACAGGGAGTGCATGCTTGAAGAGATGAAGAGAGAAGACGAGAGATTACAAGACACAAGCTTTGAAGATCAAGATATGAAGCTACTGCCAAGGGGGAGTCTGTTGGTACATAAATGTCAGTAGTTCATAGTCTAGCGTTTGTAATCGAGTCTGTAATGTAATTATGTTTAAGTTTATGTTTATGTATGTAAGCGAAGTTGTCAACAAGTTCGCTTAGGCAAACTTGTTGAACAAGCGAAGTTGTCGACAAGTTCGCCTAGGCGAACTTGTTGAACGAGCGATGTTATGGACAACTTCGCCTGAACATATCTGGCGAAGTTGTCGTGTCTATATATACTGTAGCCGACGGTTTGTTTAGGGACGAGAGAGGAGTCAGTTGTTGAGTTCAGTGAACGTGTCGAGAGTCTGTAATAGACGTGCTTCAAGTTATAATATATAACGTGTTCGTTTGTATCGCGTGTGATTGTTTTACGTATTCTACGCTCGTAACTACCTACGCAGGGATTCCGCACCTACGTAGATAGCGATATCCCGTGTAAGATCCGTCCGGGAACCTACACCAAGGCGAGACCTTGAGCATCACATTGTCACCAACGTTAAACTCAATCGGTCGTCGCCGCTTATCAGCATACGACTTCTGTCTGTCTTAAGTAGCTTTCATTCTTCCTTTGATCTGATCGAACTTTGAAGAAGTCTTGTACAAATTCTAAACTTCCCATCTCTTTCTGACCAATCTCTCCCCAACATACCGGGGTTCTACATCGTCTACCGTAAAACATCTCAAATGGTGGAATACCAATACTTGAATGGTAGCTGTTGTTATAGGAGAACTCTGCCAGATGAAGATGATCATCCCAACTTCTTCCAAAGTTTAAAGCACAAGCACGTAGCATATCCTCAAGGGTTTGGATCGTCCTTTTAGATTATCCATCTGTTTGAGGATGATACGCTGTACTAATGTTCAATCTTATCCCCATTGCTTCATGGAACTTATTCCAGAATCTTGATGTAAACCGAGTATCTCGATCAAACACGATCGATAACGGTACTTCATGCTTAGATACAATTTATTTGATGAACAAAATTGCTATCGATTCTGACGAGATAGCCTCTCGTATAGGCAAAAAGTGAGCACTTTTTGTCAAACGGTCCACTATCACCCAAATGGTATCATGATACTTAGCCGTACGAGGTAGCTTAGTTATGAAATCCATAGTGATGTGTTCCCATTTCCATTCGGGTATCTCCAAAGCTTGCATCTTTCCATAAGGCTTCTGATGTTCGGCTTTGACTTGTAAACAAGTTAAGCACTTATTGACATAATCTACCACATCATTCTTCATACCTGGCCACTAATAGTCTCTCTTCAAGTCTTGGTACATCTTATTGGATCCTGGATGGATAGAATACCTTGACCCGCGAGCTTCGTCTAAGATTCGACCTCTAAGATCTCCATGACGTGGGATCCACATATGGTCAAACCTAGTATTAACACCATGAGTGTTTTCCATCAACTCGCTCTGCTGACCGAAAATCCTTTCTTTCTTCACTAGCCCTTCATCTACCAGCACCTCTTACTGTACTTTGATGATTTCTTCAAAAAGACTTGAGTTCATAATCAATTGGTATGACTTCACTGTTGCAATGAATTCCTCATTCTTACGACTTAGCGCGTCAGCGACCACATTAGCTTTACCAGGGTAATACTTAATGTCACATTCATAATCCTTTATCAACTCTAGCCATCTTCTTTGCCTCATGTTCAGCTCTTTCTGCTTGAAGAAGTACTTTAAACTTTTATGATCAGTGTAAATGGTACACTTGGTACCATACATATAATGTCTCCATATATTAAGAGCGTGCACTACTGCTGCTTGCTCTAAATCATGCGTTGGATAAGTACTCTCATGGACTTTCAACTGTCTAGATGCGTAGGCTATAACCTTTCCTCGTTGCATCAACTCTCAACCTAACCCACAATGCGAAGCATCAGTACAAACAACCAAATCCTCGTCACCATCAGTAGAGCTAGGATTGGAGCTTGCGTGAGTCTCTTCTTTAATTCCTCAAAATCTTCTTCTTGAAACTTACCCCAACTGAATACTACCGACTTTCGGGTCATACCGGTCAACGGTGCGGCTATCTTGGAGAAACCTTCGATGAATCTCCTATAGTAGCCAGCTAACCCTAAGAAGCTTCGTATGTTATTCGGGTTTTGCAGAGTATTCCAATTTGTTATCGCTTCAATCTTAGCTGGGTCCACGGTAATCCCTTTAGGATTGATCATGTGACCTAGAAATTGCACTTCTCGTAATCAGAAAGCGCACGTCGAAAACTTGTCGTACAACCTTTCTTTCTTCAGAGTCTCCAATACCTCTCTCAGATGCTCAGCATGATCCGACTCGTTCTTTGAATAGATCAATACATCATCAATGAAGACGATTACTGACTTATCCAACATCGGCTGACACACCCTATTCATCATGTCCATAAATGATGCGGGAAAATTTGTTAGACCGAATGACATCACGAGGAACTCTTAGTGTCCATACCGCGTTCGAAACGCTGTTTTAGGGATGTCTGCCTCTTTCACCTTCAGCTGATGATAGCCTGATCTGAGATCTATTCGTGAGAACCAACTTGAACCTTGCAGTTGGTCAAACAGATCATCAATCCGTGGCAAAGGATATATATTCTTTACCGTAAGCTTATTCAACTCGCGATAGTCTATGCACATTCTCATACTTCCATCCTTCTTCTTCAAAAATAGCACAGGTGCGCCCCACGGGGAAACACTTGGTCTAATAAAACCTTTGCCGAGGAGCTCTTGCAGTTGGGACATCAGTTCTTTCATCTCGAACGGCGCTAGACGGTAAGGCGCTTTATCGACGGGCTGGGCTCCTGGTATTAAATCTATCTGGAATTCTATCTCTCGCTCCGGTGGCAACCCAAGAAGATCCTCAGGGAATACTTCTGGGTAGTCGCACACGATAGGAACATCTTTCATTTCTTTCGTCTCGGCCGCAGCGTTGACAACATACGCCAGGTAGGCACCACACCCTCGCCTTAACAAACTCTTGGCTTTTATCATCGAAATGACATTAAGCCCCGAACTTTCCTTATCCCCATAAACCGTCAACGCACTACCATCCAAGGACTTTAGCTTTATTATCCGACTCTTACACACTCTCTGAGCTTCATACTCGGACAACCAATCCATTCCCAAAACCACATCAAACCCTCCTAAGGTCATAACATACAAAGTAACAGGGAACCAATATCCCTCTAACTCTACCTTACAGTCCTTAACCATTTCCGTTATTTTAACCCAAGTGTCACCAGCGGTTTCTACTATAAAGTTTTCAGACACTCCGCAATAATTCATTTTAGCTAGTTTACTAAATGGTGTAGCTACGAAACTTTTATTCACACACGAATCAAATAATACCGAAGCAGAAATATCCTTTACTAAAAACGTACCAGTCACAACATCTGCAATCTGTTTAGCCTGTTCCTGAGTCATCATGTAGGCTCTAGTCCTTGGCTTAGCTTGATCACCATCCTTCTTCCCACTTCCTCCAGCTTCACCCTCGGTGCATTCTATAGCAAAGTGACCGGTCTTACCTCACTTGTAACACACGGGTTTTGCACTACAATCTGGAGCATAATGCCCCACCTTCCCGCACTTGTAGCAAGCGTTCGTACCAAACTTGCACTCACCAGCATGACTCTTCCCACACTTATGTCAAACGTCTGAACCCTTACTCCACCTGCACTCGTCACCGTGTGCCTTGCCACAAGTCTTACACGACTTCTTCTCCCATACCCTCTGCTTCTTGTCCCTAGGGTTCCACAACTGAGTACCGGGTCGTTGAACAGGAGCGACCCATTAATTATCCTTCTTCTCTTCCGCCATTACATCATCTGCCGAAAAATCGTCGTAAACCATTTCTGCCAGCCCTACAGTAGAATCACAGGTACCAGGTCTACTAGCCTTGACCAAGACGCGAAAATTCTGCGGCAGTCCCCTAAGGTAACACTTGATCCGCTTGGCCTCAGTGTTCACCATGTCTGGCACCAACCTTGACATGCGGTTGAATTCAGTGGTGTATTCGCGGTGTGTCATCTTACCCGCCTTCAGACTCATGAACTTCATTTCAACCCTTTCAACCTTCGCATCCGCACAAAACCTCTTCATCAACAATTCCTTCAGATCGTTCCACCTCATAGCTTTGATCTCTTCTGGACTTCCTCTGCTCAATTGACTCCCACCAGTACATTGCTTCATCACCGAAAGATTGGGTAGCATAACCCACGGCTTGGTCGGGACGACACTCGCTAATTCGGATAACCTTGTCCATTGTGGTTATCCATTGGAGAGTAGCGATTACGTCTCCCAAACCAGTTAGCTTCGGCAGATCGCAACCTTTGAACGACTTGTAGTTGCACCCACCTCGGCCTCTCCACCTATCATCAACCTTCACTGACTTAACCTCACTCGAGGCCTCCTTCTCTCCTTCATCATCTTTCTTACTCTTTTCCCCATAATTTTCAACAGTCTTCGCATGACTTCCAGTAGACTTTTCGGGATTCAAGTTCTTCATAGCAACTGCTACCGCTTGAGCGATGACAGCTTGAACAGCAGGGTCAAGTTGATACCCTTCGTTGTTACTCGGTTTTCGACCAGCTGCACTTCCTTCTCCCCCAGTGTTAGTAGTTGATTCTACCGATGGTCCTCGGACAATGCGTGGCCTACCACGACGTCCTGTACGTCCTCCCTTTCCAGCAACTTTCCTAGCTCC
This sequence comes from Bidens hawaiensis, assembly GCF_021521415.1. Classification (NCBI taxonomy): domain Eukaryota; kingdom Viridiplantae; phylum Streptophyta; class Magnoliopsida; order Asterales; family Asteraceae; genus Bidens; species Bidens hawaiensis. The sequence goes on along the minus strand of NW_027494649.1, from coordinate 90,602 downwards.
AGCCATTCGTATTCTATAAAGAAACACAAACGTCATCACTTAAGGAACCATTTAGTACAAGGATAGTAAGGCTAACAGGTAATAACAGTGGCCAGCTGTGACTAGCTGATCACGCTAGTCTCCGTGTCCTATACACTTCCCTTTGTGAGTTCACTTGCTTGAGTGACACATAGCTATCTTGAACTGGCATCATCTTTCTTTTCTTACTCAAATCCCATTCTCTGTCCGAGTCTAAGCATGTAGGATGCTTAAATCTCTCGAACTTTGCTCTGATACCAACTTGTAAGGCCCGATCACGGTGCCTCACTTTGGACGTTGGAGTTACTCATAAACACCGTTCTAAATATCAGAGTTAATTAACACTTTTGCGGAATAATATAAAAGTCAACCATTCATTATAAACATCCATAACTTGTCTTTTAAAAACATTACATAAAACATAGTATTTCAAAAATGTCGACAAATCTTCAGATGCCACCCTTTTCGGATCCTGCCATGTGTCTTCCTCAAACCAGCTGTCTCAATCGATTAACCTGCGTGCATACTAAAAGTCAGTTAATCATACAACATACAATACCTTCATAACTACGTACTTCCATACTTACTTCATACTTTCATAATTCGTTCGTAATATACATACTTACCTTCATACTTTATTTTAAACTCTACTTTACATTATTCTATTCTTCCTCAGATATTATCAGGGTCCGGTCCTTTTTCTGCCTCGTATACTATTAAGGTCCGGTCTTCCACCTTGAGTATTAGTAGGGCTCAGTCTCTTTCTGCCTCGAGTTTTATAAAGGGCTCGGTACCTTTTCTGCCTTGGATATTATTAGGGTCCGGCCCCTTTTCTACCTTGAGTATTATTAGGGCTTAATCCCTTTCTTCTGTACATGGCCATCTCTTACATTCATTCATAACATATGTACATATCATTCGTACATTATACATAACATATAACTTGACAGTACGTGCAATATCCAAAGATTGTTCACGTGTCGACAAGCAATCATTCATACTTTATATACATATCATTCATCTCTTCAAACTATCACCCGATGGTACATGCAATATCTGAAGATCGTTTACGCACCGTCAAGCATTCATTTATACATAATCATGTAAGGCATACACTTACCACTTAAGGTAACTGTATTAACTAATCACGTCGAGTATGCACACAGCCCCGAAAACATAACAAGGAATGGGGCTAGAAACTCACCTGAACTCGGTTACGTTCACCGTTTATGATTATTCCTTTCTTGAGCTGTGCACGACTAACTGTATAACAATTACATGTATCATTTTAACTATCACTACCCATATCGTGTTTCTAGTTTAATTATTACCCTCAACGAATGGGGGTCCGGGGGCAGCGCCCCTGGCGGCAATGTCAGCCCTTAGCGGGGTCCAAGGGGCAGAGCCCCTAGCTGGGGTTAAGATTTTAATCGCGTTTTCATTAACTGTCTTAACACATTTCTATTAGGATTTCATGATAATATTTTATTGTTAACCTCTTAATCATTAATAAAGTCCAAGGACTATTTTGTAATTAAATCATTCTTCCCTAAGTCCAGGGGCTGTTCTATCATTCTTTTAAAATTTTAATTCGTCCCAGCTCCTTAACGATTGGGGTTCATAACGAATGGACCCATTCGTTACCTCATAACGAACTGACTATAATAACGAATCTGTCTCCATGACGAATCGGACCTTATAATGAACTGGTTCTTATAACAAATTTGGACTTATTCGCTTGATCTGGTTAACGAATTGAACTTCATAGAGAATTGAACCCTTATAACAAACCAGTCCTCATAACGAATTAGACCTTTTAACGAACTTGTCATTATAACAAATTGGACTTAACGAACTATGGATAGTTCGTCATTAACGAATCAATTCACGAATTAAGGCTAGTTCGTTTAACCTCCGTTAATGAATTAGGGTTAGGTCAGAGAATGTCAGAAACATTCTCTGACATTTTCTTAACCTCGTACCCGCCGCCTTTCTGGTGCCGTCACCGCCGGAAAACCGGGCAGTGGCCGAAAAAGCGTATTTTTGAACCGTTTTTCGTCCCGTTCGATCCAGATCTGAGCTAGGGAGACCCTAGGCTCATCTTTTGATCGTCTTATACCCAATTCCACCTGGATCTCGTGACTTTAACGGTTTAAGGATGTCGGCTCCTCGTTTCGCGACCAGATCTAACGGGTTTGAGTTCATACAATAACATAATATCATTACCATGGATCGGTGCTCGGGTTTCTTGGTGATTTCGGCTAGAGAGAGAGAGAGTAGGATTAGAGAGAGAGAGAGAGAGAGAGCTAAGTGTGTGTTTTTATGGTGTATGGAGTTAGTGAAAATGAATGGATTAATGCATAAGTTTGGTCTATATACTATGGGTCATGGGCTCAAGCCCATGGTCTTTTCTTCCTTTCTTTTTAATCCAAGTCCATAACATCTATCTATTTAACCCAACACTAGCCCGACTCATAATAACTCACATTTATATTTTATTAACCGAAACGAGAAAACGGGATGTAACAATGCATCAAATCAATATAATGTTGGACAGGTAAATGCTTCCAAAAGCTGAGCCGTTGGTACCATATGTTGAACTTCCTCCAATATGGCTGTGGCGTTGTGTTATCCCATTTTCTCTTACTCCCACTTAGAGATTCTTGTCACACCCCGACCAAAGGCGGCGGAACATGCCGGGGGTGCAACGGATTGCCCAAATAGACAAGACACTATTTAAAGTGACAATATTTAATCGACGCATTTTATTTCATAAAATAAATAAACAACACATCTTGTCCATTCAAAACAAATCGAATACAAGTAAACAAATATATATTGTTCATTTTGCTAATATCCTAAAAGTCTTGATACGTTATTCATCAAGTTCTCAAGTCAACAAAAGTCAACCTGTAACATTGCATAAAATAAAGTTTGTCAACACAAATGTTGGTGAGCAATTTCATAATTTTGAACAAATATGTATATAATAAGAATTTCCACAATCTTGTATACGAAACAATAAATAAAAGCAATAATTTGGATAAGTTAGCGACACCTGCAATAAGAGAATACCAGATGGTTCAGGATTTTTTTAATATGAGATCGTTAACACTTTAACGATACCGTGCTATAAGAGAATACCAGATAGTTCACGGATTTAATAGTTATTGTTATTAAGAATACATTAATGACACCGTGCTAAACGAGAATACCAGTTACTTCACGGATTTGTGAATCACCCAACCAAAAGCGGTAAACACATAAGCATATAAGCATGTAAGCATAGAACACCAAATCGAGCAATTATTCAAGTAAAGTATACAATAAATTTTGTGGTTTAAGACTCAAGTATAAAACAATTAGTTTGAATAAGTATGCAATATCACCCCCAAAACGAAAGATGGAAAACGGGGTATGAAAAGTACTCACATTCAAGTTATAAACTTGATTGGTAAAATAACGTGTAACCGGAATGATGAGGTTTAACGGGCAAGGTTTAGGTAAAAGGAAATCTTGTATTTGTGTAACATCCCGTTTTCTCGTTTCGGTTAATAAAATGAAAACATGAGTTATTATGAGTCGGGCTAGTGTTGGGTTAATGAATATGGGTTATGGAGTTGGATTAAGAAGGAAAGAAGGAAAGACCATGGGCTTAAGCCCATGATCCATAATATATAAACCTTAATTATCCATTTAATTCATTCATTTACACATATTCCATACACCACCCAAAACACACACTTAAGCTCTCTCTCCCTAGTTTCTCTTCCTCTCTCTAGCCGAAACCAAAAAAGAAGAATCGATTCCGATCGGAGGTAATGATAGTATGATATTGTAGAGACTCAAACCCGCTAGATCTAGTCGCGAAACGACGAGCCGACACCCTAAACTGTTAAAATCGCAAGATCCGGATGGAATCGGGTATGAACCGAATAAAAGATGAGTTTAGGGGTCACCCTAGCTCAGATCTGGAACGAACGTGACGAAAAACGGTGAAATAAGGTGAGAAACGGCTAAGATCTCGCTTTTCCGGCAAGATTCCGGTTTTCCGAAGATGACGGCGCCGGAAAGGCGGCTCCGGAAAAACGTATACGAGGATGTCAGAGAATGTTCCGACATTCTCTTACCTAACCCTAATTCGTTAACGGAGGGTTAACGAACTAGAGGTAATTCGTCAGGGGTGATTCGTTAACGGAAGCTTAAAGAACTAGCCTTAGTTCGTATCCAAATTTGTTAAGGAAATGATAGAGAATTAACCCCAATTCATCATGACCACTCGTTAAAAGGAGATAAAGAACTAGAAGGTTCAATTCGTTACAGAGGGGTCATTCGCTATGAAGTTCAATTCGTCAAAGGACCAGTTCGTTATAAGGTCTAATTCGTTACAAGGAGCAGTTCGTTATAATAGTCAATTCATTATAAAGTAACGAATGGGTCATTCGTTATGAACCCAATTCGTTAAGAACCAAGTAACGAACTAGAAGTTTGATAAATGACAGATTAGTCCCTGGACTTAGTAAATATGATGTAATTACATAATAACCTTGGACTTTATTAATGATTATGAGGTTAACATTTAAATAATAACTTAAAATTCTAATAGAAAATGTGTTAAGTCAGTTAATGAAAACAAAATTTTTCCAAGCTGACCTAGCAGCTTAACCCCAGCTAGGGGCTCTACCCCTTGGACCCTGCTAAGGGATGTCGTCCCTAGAACCCCGCTGCCAGGGGCACTGCACCTGGACCCTCGTTCGTTGAGGATAATAGTTAAACTAGAAACACGATATGGGTAGTGATAGTTAAATTGATACGTGTAATTGTTATACAGTTAGTCGTGCATAGCTCAAGAAAGGAATAACCATAAACGGTGAACGTAATCGCGTTCAGGTGATTTTCTAGCCCCACTTCCTTGTTATGTTTTTGGGGATGTGTGCATATTCGAAGTGATAGTTAATACACTTACCTTAAGTGGTAAGTGTATGCCTTGTATGATTCATGTATGATGATTGTCTGACGGTGCGTGAACGATCTTAGGATATTGCATGTATCTCTAGGTGGTAGTTAGAGATATGATTGCTATTTATGATGTATGTATGTATGAATGATGTATGTATGTTATGTTGATAATACGTGAACGATCTCCGGATATTGCACGTATAGTTAAGGAAAGTATGTAAAGATAGGCATGGTACAATTACACGAAACAAGGGGACCAGACCCTAATAATATCTGTGAGGATAGGGACCAGGCCCTAATAATATCTGTGATGTTGGGGACCAGACCCTAGTAATATCTGTGATGTTGGGGATCATACCCTAATAATATATGTGATGTTGGGGACCAGACCCTTATAATATCTGTGAGGTTATAGGGCGGAAGGCTCTTTAAGTAGTATGGATAGTTATGCATATAAAGTAAAGTATGAATGATGTACACACCTTCGGGCACGTGTGCAAGAATGTGAACTGATTGCATGTTGTATGATTAAGTAGAATTCACTCAGCGTAGCTGATTTTTAGTATGCACGCATGTGAGTAGATTGAGGCAGCTCGCTTGAGGGGAAACACATGGCATGGAATTGAAGATACTGGCATCTCAAGGAAATGTTATGTTATTTCAAAGACTATGTTTTATGTTTAACGACTTGAATGTTTTTTAAGACAAGATTTGAAGGTTATGTAATATATTATGAGTGAAGTTTTATATTCCGCGTAAAGTTTTAATTTAGAACTGTGTTTATGAGAAAATCCAACGTCCAATGTAGGGCACCGGTAACGGGGCCTTACAATTTGAAAGGTTGGCTTGAAAGTCTTTAAATAAAATAAATGTTGAGAAATGTAAACAATTAAAGTTCAAGGTTTAAAAAGTAACTATATAAGAATTTATAATAATAACCTTTTAAAATGTAAGTTTGCTCGAAACCAGGTTAAAGTATCTAGCCTTAATATTTACTTAACCTATGTTAAGTAATATGGTGGGTAAAATGCAAGAATGCAAGTCCCTTGGGAATAAAGATACTAAAACGGGTTTTAACGAGTGTTTCGGGTTGTTGGTTCGGGTATTGATAATTGGTCAAACCCAAAGTCAACTTTCCAAAATAATGAATGTTATGAGATAACTCAATAAAGTTTAATAAGACTTAACCAAGTATGTAGTTCTATTGTTTTAGAACTAATAACGTCCGTTAAGTGAGTGTTCGGTTTTGTCGGTCCAAACTTTGTTATGAGATCAAGTTAGATCCAACATTTCCAAGTACTTAAGAAAATAATTAAAATCAGTTTGTAAACTATTATTAAAGAAATATACAAGTCTAGATAGCTAAAAACACAATTGTGTGTCTTAAGCGAGTGAAAATCAGTTTAGTTCGGTTTGGTTCAGTTTCCATCTCCCAATAAGTTCATAGATGGTTTCCACATGCCCAAATGTCCAAGAACTTGTATAATAATGTACAAATTAAAATACTTAAGTTTTACAACCAAAAAGTTAACAATAAAGTATTTAAAAAAAAGTTCAGTTTACGGTTCGGATCTAGTTTCAGGTTAAGACCGAGTTTAGAATCTACTAACCCATAACCATGAAACTCATAAAAGTGGTTTTATAAACTGAGATCTAACATTAAACATGTTTCAAACAAGTATTTAACTAAAACTAGTAAGCAAAGTTCGGTTCGATTTAGAGCTATTTATGGTCAAACCGAAGCACTGACCCTCAAACCCATAACCATGGAACTTGTAAATAAACTAAAATGAGTAGAACTTAAGCATGGTTAGTATGTATAAACAAGTTATATAAGTGTATATATATATATATATATATATATATATATATATATATATATATCAATAACACGAAGTTCTCCATGAAGCCTGTGACATTTGTCAATTTTTTGTATTCGTATTAGTATTTGTTTTTGTTGAACCGACCAGTTTTGTCATTTCAAAGTACTTGTTTTTGAAAGTTATCAATTTATATCATATTCAAGTATTTAAAGTTCGTTTATGTTCATTATCTATTTGTATCATTCAATCTACGAGTCTCCGAGCCTTAAACGTTAAAAAATACAAGAAGGTTGGTGAAACCAAAACAGACACTTAAGCTCTCTCTCTCTAGTTTCTCTTCCTTTCTCTAGCCGAAACCAAAAAAGAAGAATCGATTCCGATCGGAGGTAATGATAGTATGATATTGTAGAGACTCAAACCCGCTAGATCTAGTCGCGAAACGACGAGCCGACACCCTAAACTGTTAAAATCGCAAGATCCGGATGGAATCGGGTATGAACCGAATAAACGATGAGTTTAGGGGTCACCCTAGCTCAGATCTGGAACGAACGTGACGAAAAACGGTGAAATACGGTGAGAAACGGCTGAGATCTCGCTTTTCCGGCAAGATCCCGGTTTTCCGAAGATGACGGCGCCGGAAAGGCGGCTCCGGAAAAACGTATACGAGGATGTCAGAGAATGTTCTGACATTCTCTTACCTAACCCTAATTCGTTAACGGAGGGTTAACGAACTAGAGGTAATTCGTCAGGAGTGATTCGTTAACGGAAGCTTAAAGAACTAGCCTTAGTTCGTATCCAAATTTGTTAAGGAAATGATAGAGAATTAACTCCAATTCATCATGACCACTCGTTAAAAGGGATAACGAACTAGAAGGTTCAATTCGTTACAGAGGGGTCATTCGCTATGAAGTTCAATTCGTCAAAGGACCAGTTCGTTATAAGGTCTAATTCGTTACAAGGAGCAGTTCGTTATAATAGTCAATTCATTATAAAGTAACGAATGGGTCATTCGTTATGAACCCAATTCGTTAAGAACCAAGTAACGAACTAGAAGTTTGATAAATGACAGATTAGTCCCTGGACTTAGTAAATATGATGTAATTACATAATAACCTTGGACTTTATTAATGATTATGAGGATAACATTTAAATAATAACTTAAAATTCTAATAGTAAATGTGTTAAGTCAGTTAATGAAAACAAAATTTTTCCAAGCTGACCTGGCAGCTTAACCCCAGCTAGGGGCTCTACCCCTTGGACCCTGCTAAGGGATGTCGTCCCTAGAACCCCGCTGCCAGGGGCACTGCACCTGGACCCTCGTTCGTTGAGGATAATAGTTAAACTAGAAACACGATATGGGTAGTGATAGTTAAATTGATACGTGTAATTGTTATACAGTTAGTCGTGCATAGCTCAAGAAAGGAATAACCATAAACGGTGAACGTAATCGCGTTCAGGTGATTTTCTAGCCCCACTTCCTTGTTATGTTTTTGGGGATGTGTGCATATTCGAAGTGATAGTTAATACACTTACCTTAAGTGGTAAGTGTATGCCTTGTATGATTCATGTATGATGATTGTCTGACGGTGCGTGAACGATCTTAGGATATTGCATGTATCTCTAGGTGGTAGTTAGAGATATGATTGCTATTTATGATGTATGTATGTATGAATGATGTATGTATGTTATGTTGATAATACGTGAACGATCTCCGGATATTGCACGTACAGTTAAGGAAAGTATGTAAAGATAGGCATGGTACAATTACACGAAACAAGGGGACCAGACCCTAATAATATCTGTGAGGATAGGGACCAGGCCCTAATAATATCTGTGATGTTGGGGACCAGACCCTAGTAATATCTGTGATGTTGGGGATCATACCCTAATAATATCTGTGATGTTGGGGACCAGACCCTTATAATATATGTGAGGTTATAGGGCGGAAGGCTCTTTAAGTAGTATGGATAGTTATGCATATAAAGTAAAGTATGAATGATGTACACACCTTCGGGCACGTGTGCAAGAATGTGAACTGATTGCATGTTGTAGGATTAAGTAGAATTCACTCAGCGTAGCTGATTTTTAGTATGCACGCATGTGAGTAGATTGAGGCAGCTCGCTTGAGGGGAAACACATGGCATGGAATTGAAGATACTGGCATCTCAAGGAAATGTTATGTTATTTCAAAGACTATGTTTTATGTTTAACGACTTGAATGTTTTTTAAGACAAGATTTGAAGGTTATGTAATATATTATGGGTGAAGTTTTATATTCCGTGTAAAGTTTTAATTTAGAACTGTGTTTATGAGAAAATCCAACGTCCAATGTAGGGCACCGGTAACGGGGCCTTACAATTTGAAAGGTTGGCTTGAAAGTCTTTAAATAAAATAAATGTTGAGAAATGTAAACAATTAAAGTTCAAGGTTTAAAAAGTAACTATATAAGAATTTATAATAATAACCTTTTAAAATGTAAGTTTGCTCGAAACCAGGTTAAAGTATTTAGCCTTAATATTTACTTAACCTATGTTAAGTAATATGGTGGGTAAAATGCAAGAATGCAAGTCCCTTGGGAATAAAGATACTAAAATGGGTTTTAACGAGTGTTTCGGGTTGTTGGTTCGGGTATTGATAATTGGTCAAACCCAAAGTCAACTTTCCAAAATAATGAATGTTATGAGATAACTCAATAAAGTTTAATAAGACTTAACCAAGTATGTAGTTCTATTGTTTTAGAACTAATAATGTCCGTTAAGTGAGTGTTCGGTTTTGTCGGTCCAAACTTTGTTATGAGATCAAGTTAGATCCAACATTTCCAAGTACTTAAGAAAATAATTAAAATCAGTTTGTAAACTATTATTAAAGAAATATACAAGTCTAGATAGCTAAAAACACAATTGTGTGTCTTAAGCGAGTGAAAATCAGTTTAGTTCGGTTTGGTTCAGTTTCCATCTCCCAATAAGTTCATAGATGGTTTCCACATGCCCAAATGTCCAAGAACTTGTATAATAATGTACAAATTAAAATACTTAAGTTTTACAACCAAAAAGTTAACAATAAAGTATTTAAAAAAAAGTTCAGTTTACGGTTCGGATCTAGTTTCAGGTTATGTCACACCCGGCCCTGAGCGGCGGAAACAGCCGGGCGCGCGCGAGTGGGGATTGATAATTAAGCACGGGCCATTGCAAACATTCAAAGATTTTCATTGCGCATGAAATGTTTAATACAAATACATTACATTGTTTAAAAATTACATAAAACATCCAAGTATAAAAACTGTTGAAGATTTCCATGCCATATCCCCCTTGCGCGGCGGGAACAACCACGCGCATCGGAGGGATAGAACTAAAATCTTCCAAAAAGCTAGTTTTAGATGTTCAGCGTGAGGTGCTCTAAGTGTGACTCCATGCGCTACCTAATTATCTCCTGAAAGACACGTAAAAACATTTGAATCAGTATAAACTGAGTGAGTTCACAAGTTTTAGTAACTTGATAAATCGTATTGCATCATAATCTTGATACAAATCATTCTGAAACATAATTCTGATAGCATCATTAAAACACATGCTTGGTAAAACATGGTTCTATCAACATATTCTGATAAAATCGTTCCGCGGGTTACGCGCGAACATTTCTGGGAACTGTGCTCGTCTATGCAAAGTGGCGCTGCCACTACGAGCTAAAATAAGTAATACCGTCCCGCGGGTTACGCGCGAACGTTTCAGGAAAATGTGCTCGTCCATGCAAAGTGGCGCTGCCACTACGAGCTAATCAATAATTCCGTCCCGCGGGTTACGCGCGGACGTTGTGCCGGAAAACAAGGCGCTCGTCCTTGCAAAGAGGCGCGACCCCTACGAGCGGGCTCAAACCCATAGTACTGCCCCATGACCATACTAGGCACTCGTCCATGCAAAGAGGTGCGACCCCTACGAGTGGGTGGATCAAACCAGCAGTCCCTACCCTTAGAGTTCCAATGGTAAAGTGATCACTTACTCGAGTTCTAGCGCACACACATCGAAAACCTTAGATAACCGTTCGCATTGCTCATCATGAAATATAATTTAAACACATAATCGCTTGCATAGCTTGCAAGTATACCATGATAAAACATTATTTAAGTACGTGTCCCTCGCCCCGAAAACAGTTTAAAAATAGTGAAAACAGCGAGAATAGGGGCTGTGAGACTCACCTGTGGTTCTTGTTAAGGGATTAATCGAGATTCGGGTTTTCTTGGTGTTGGCCTCGGAATCGAAGGTCTAGAATACGATTAAATAACAAGTATATATATTAAGATCAAGAAATAGGAGAATATAAGGGTTGGATAGTAGATCTCAAGGTTATATTCTCGGCTTACCTAGTAACAGGATCGGAGCTGAAAACAACGGATGCTTGGGAGAGGATTAGTGCAAGTTTGTAGTTCTTTGAAGTGTGTTTTGGGTGATAACTTAGGTTACATATTTATAGGCAAACTCGAGGGAACACAATCCCTTGCTTTAGGGGATTGTAATCTTTTCATATCTAGGGGTAATGATGATAAAGTATGGAAATTATTATTATTTATTTAAAAGTGGAGTAGTGGATAAAAGATTTTGATTTGATTTGGTCAGGGCATGCAGGTCTGGGGTTGGTGAGAATAGGGTGGCTGATAGTTGACTTTTCGTGTTACAGTGCTTTTTCAGGTACTTTTGTTAGTGTACAGTAAAAAGTGGAAAATCTCTGAAACACGCTACTGTTTCCTTTTGGGCGGGAGTAATCTCCTTACGCCTGGAGAATAGACTAAGTGTTCTGTGCGTATTACTTTGTGCGCATAGCTTTCTGCGTGAAGGACATTTCTTTGCTGCGGGTAGGTGCGTGACCTTCTCGCAGTCAGGGACATTGAGTTTCATTTGTAGATTCTCCAGGTGGTCTTGGTATTTCAACATAGTGATCAGTTATGTTGAAGTCAATTCCATCTTGGAGCTTCAGACAAACTAGCTCTCAATGTTCCCGCCATGCGGGGAGGTTAGTTCCCTTCCGCACGCGCATAAACGATTTAAGGTGCACCCGCCTTAGCATCATGCGTGACGGTCAACTCATTAGACATCATAACGTTTAAGGTACATGAAAACATAAAGCCAAAACATTCGCGCATGGCGCATATAACATATGCTCACGCTGGTTCTTAACATGGCGCGCTCGCGCAGGGCGCACATAACAAATGCACGCGCTGACTAACATGGCGCGCTCGCGCAGGGCGCACATAACAAATGCACGCGCTGACTAACATGGCGCGCTCGCGCAGGGCGCACATAACAAATGCACGCGCTGACTAACATGGCGCGCTTGCGCAGGGCGCACATAACAAATGCACGCGCTGACTAACATGGCGCGCTCGCGCAAGGCGCATATAACATAATTACCTAATATTTAGGTTGATTACTTGGTTTAAGGGATTGGGAATTTACCGGGTGTCACATTCTCCCCCTGTTAAGCGAATTTCGTCCCGAAAATTTAGGAGACGTTGCTGGCAGAAGCCATGCTCTGAAAGAGGTGTGGGTATTTCTTGCGTATTTGATCTTCTCTTTCCCAAGTGAATTCAGGCCCACGCCTTGATTTCCATTGAACCTTTACTAACTTGATTTTGCTTCTGCGTAACTTTTGTTCTTTCCAATCGGTTACGGCTATAGGCTCTTCTACGAAGTGCAGTTGTTTGTCGATGTGAATCTCTTCCAACGGTAAAATCAACGTTTCATCAGATAAACACTTTTTGAGGTTGGACACATGAAACGTGTCATGAATTCCACTGAGTTCGGCGGGTAAACGGAGTTTATAAGCAACCGGACCGATCCTTTCCAGGATCTCAAATGGTCCAATGTAGCGCGGATTCAACTTTCCTCGCTTGCCGAAACGGGGGACTCCTTTCCATGGAGAGACTTTCAATAGTACTCTATCCCCTACTTGAAACTCCAATGGTTTTCTTCGCACATCTGCGTAGCTCTTCTGTCTATCGCGCGCTGTCTTAAGGCGATCCCTTATCTGAAAAATCTTGTCTGTTGTTTCTTGGATCAATTCTGGACCAGTCATTTGCTTGTCACCCACTTCAGCCCAGCACAGTGGGGATCTACACTTGCGCCCGTACAAAGCTTCGAACGGCGCAGCCTTGATACTTGTGTGATAACTGTTGTTGTAAGAAAATTCAACCAATGGGAGATGAGTATCCCAGCTACCACCGAAATCGATTGCGCACGCGCGCAGCATATCTTCCAATGTCTGGATTGTTCGCTCGCTTTGCCCATCCGTTTGAGGATGATAAGCTGTACTCATATCAAGGCGAGTACCTAGAGCTCCTTGTAACGATCTCCAAAACCTTGATGTGAACCGACTATCTCTATCAGAAATGATGGACACTGGGACTCCATGTTTTGAAACTACTTCTCGAATATACAATCGGGCTAACTTTTCCATCTTATCGGTTTCCTTGATCGGCAGGAAGTGCGCTGACTTAGTTAGCCGATCTACAATAACCCAGATCGTGTCATAACCCCCAGGTGTCCTTGGCAGTTTGGTGATGAAGTCCATAGAGATTTGTTCCCACTTCCACATGGGAATTTCTGGCTGCTGAAGTAACCCCGACGGCTTCTGATATTCAGCCTTTACTTTTGAACACGTCAGGCACTTACTGACATACGTCGCGATGGCGCCTTTAAGATTGGGCCACCAATACAGCGCTTTAACATCTTGGTACATCTTGTCTGCGCCAGGATGTACGGAATACCGTGTCTTGTGAGCTTCGTTTAGTACTTGCTCGCGCAATCCTCCTTTGAGAGGGACCCATATGCGGTTAGCGAAATATAGATTGCCGTTCTCTTTAAGTTCCAAACTCTTAATCATACCCCCAAGGCATTCGTTTTTAACAAACTCTGGTTTCAAGGCTTCTTGCTGAGCGTCTCGGATGCGGGTATAGAGATCTGTGCGAATGGTCAGCCTTAGAGCCTTGACTCGTAGTGTTTTTATTCGCTCCTTCCTACTTAGCGCGTCTGCTACCACATTCGCCTTTCCAGGGTGATACTTTATTTCACAATCATAATCGTTCAACAATTCAACCCATCTTCGTTGCCTCATGTTTAAATCCTTTTGATCAAATATATGTTGAAGGCTCTTGTGATCCGTAAAGATTACACACTTTGTACCATAGAGGTAATGGCGCCAAATCTTTAGCGCGAAGACAACCGCTCCAAGTTCCAGATCATGCGTTGTGTAGTTCTTTTCATTGGTCTTGAGTTGGCGCGAGGCATATGCTATGACTTTGTCTCGCTGCATAAGGACACATCCGAGTCCTTGATGTGAAGCGTCGCAGTAAACGACGATGTCGTCCGTCCCCTCGGGCAGAGACAAAATTGGCGCACTACATAACTTCTGTTTTAACATTTGAAACGCTGCTTCCTGATTTTCGCCCCAAACAAACTTCTTGTCTTTCTGAGTTAGCGCGGTCAGAGGTAGAGCTATCTTGGAGAAGTTCTCAATGAAGCGTCGATAGTAGCCAGCTAGTCCTAGGAATTGCCTCACCTCAGTTGGGGTTTTTGGCGCTTCCCAGTTTTCGATGGCCTTGACTTTGGAAGGATCAACGTGTATTCCTTTCTCGTTTACAACGTGACCGAGAAAGTGAACTTCTCTAAGCCAAAACTCGCACTTGGAAAACTTCGCATACAACTTTTCTTTCCTTAACAATTCCAAAATCAATCTCAGGTGTTGCTGATGCTCGGCCTTGGTCCGAGAATAAATCAGAATATCATCTATAAATACAATCACAAACTTGTCCAAGTATGGTTTGCACACGCGGTTCATCAGATCCATGAATACAGCCGGCGCATTAGTTAGCCCGAAAGGCATCACTAAGAACTCATAATGGCCGTATCTAGTTCGGAAGGCTGTTTTCGACACATCTTCCTCATGGACCCTAAGTTGGTGGTATCCGGACCGTAGATCTATCTTCGAATAATAACTGGATCCTTGCAACTGGTCAAATAAGTCGTCAATCCTCGGTAAGGGGTACCGATTCTTGACTGTCAGCTTGTTCAGTTCCCTGTAGTCAATACACATTCTGAACGAACCATCCTTCTTCTTAACAAACAGTACTGGAGCTCCCCAAGGTGAAAAGCTTGGGCGTATGAAACCCTTATCCAATAGTTCCTGTATCTGATTGGATAGCTCTTGCATCTCAGATGGAGCTAATCGATAAGGCGCTCTAGCTACTGGCGCAGCTCCTGGGACCAAATCAATACGAAACTCGACTTGTCGCGGCGGCGGTAATCCGGGCAAATCTTCAGGAAAAACTTCTGGAAATTCGCGCACTACTGGTAAGTCTTCAATTCTTCGCTCATCTCCTTTCTTCTCTACGACATGCGCCAGGAAGGCGTAGCACCCTTTCCTTAGGCACTTACGCGCCTTTAGGCACGAAATCAGTTTCGTCGCAACTCCCCTTCTTTCCCCTTGAATTACCAAGGTTTCTCCGTTCAACAGTGGGACCCGAACCTGCTTCTCATGGCAAATAACTTCCGCGTGGTTCTCGACTAACCAATCCATACCTATCACAATGTCAAAACTTCCCAAGTCTATTGGCAACAAGTTAATATTGAACCCGTGACCTCCCATGACTATTACACATTGTTCAGTTCTTTCGTTTGCGCATAACTGCCTACCATTGGCTAGTTCTATAGTATAAGGTGTGTCTAGCCTACTGGTTGCTAGGCCTAGGGAGTCTTTAACCTCAGCGGATATAAAACTTAGGTCAGCGCCAGTATCAAATAAGACAGATGCAAAATGTCCGTTAAGCAAAAACGTAACGGTTACCACATTCGGCTCTTCTTTAGCTTCGCCTGCGCCGATCACAAAAGCTCTTCCGCGAGCTTGGTTTCCCTTTTGCGGGCAATCCCGACTAAAATGCCCTGGCTTCCCGCATGCGTAGCAGTTGTCGCTCGCTCCAGCTTCTCTGACACGGCAATTCATCGTCTTGTGCCCTGGTCTGCCACATTTGGCATATTCGATTCTTGCGCATTCACCCTCGTGGTGATACTTGCATTTGTTGCACCATGGGCGAGGCCCGCTGTATCCTCTCCTTGATGGCTCCGCGGCTTGGATCGCGTAAGCCCTTAAGCTCTCCTGCTTCTTGAACGGTGGCTGCTTGGAGTCGGACCCTCGGTGGTGAGAGTTCCACTTCCTCTTGGGATCAGAGGTTCGCTGTTCGATTCCGCGCGTAGTTAACATACCCGCACGGACCGTATCCCTTGTAAGGGTGATGGCCCGCGCTACCGCCTCATCAAAGGTTGGAGGCGCTGCGGCGTTGAGCGGAACCCTAACAACAGGAGGTAGCCCAAAGATATACCTCTCGATCTTCTTTTCCTCCGTGTTTGCCATGTCTGGCACCAACTGGCAAAGCTCGTTGAACCGGTTGTTGTAGGCGTCGATATCCGTTCCTACCATGGTGTGGTTCCAGAATTCCTGTTGTAGGTTCTGAATTTCTGCGCGAGAGCAGAACTTTCTCATCAACATTTCCTTCAGTTCCTCCCAGGTCTTGTGAAGAGCAACTTCTCGCCCCAAGGTTTTCACTTGAAGCTTCCACCAAGACGAAGCTGCTTCTTGGAACATGCAGGTCGCGTAAAGGACCTTCTGGTTCTCACTACATCCGCTAATGGAGAGAACTGTCTCCATCTTGTCAATCCAGTTGTAGAGCCCAATGGCCCCTTCGATACCCTTGAATGGCCAAGGCTTACAGGCCATGAATGTCTTGTAGGAGCATCCTTTGTCCAAGGCTCCTGATTCGGGTTCTGGGGTCTCATTCTGACGACCCTGACTTGATTCGGCCTTGCTGGCCTCATGTGTTGCGATTGCTTGCGCGATTATTTCCGCGAGTTCTTCGGGTGTCATGGTAATTCCCTTGGCTTTAGTTGGAGGCATTCTCGCTTTAAAAGAGTGAAAACATATCAATCTTAGCGCATGTATTCTGAGCACATAATGTTTATCATTATTTACTAGACACTGTGTGACCCGTGTTCCTAAGTGTGTGTATAGTTTCTTTTGAAAATATTTTTTTTTTTTGAAAAATATTTCATGCGATTTCCCCCAACGGTTATAGTCTAGGTTAAAACTTCTTTTCCTAGTTCGCTATAACCAGAGCTCTGATACCAATCTGTCACACCCGGCCCTGAGCGGCGGAAACAGCCGGGCGCGCGCGAGTGGGGATTGATAATTAAGCACGGGCCATTGCAAACATTCAAAGATTTTCATTGCGCATGAAATGTTTAATACAAATACATTACATTGTTTAAAAATTACATAAAACATCCAAGTATAAAAACTGTTGAAGATTTCCATGCCATATCCCCCTTGCGCGGCGGGAACAACCACGCGCATCGGAGGGATAGAACTAAAATCTTCCAAAAAGCTAGTTTTAGATGTTCAGCGTGAGGTGCTCTAAGTGTGACTCCATGCGCTACCTAATTATCTCCTGAAAGACACGTAAAAACATTTGAATCAGTATAAACTGAGTGAGTTCACAAGTTTTAGTAACTTGATAAATCGTATTGCATCATAATCTTGATACAAATCATTCTGAAACATAATTCTGATAGCATCATTAAAACACATGCTTGGTAAAACATGGTTCTATCAACATATTCTGATAAAATCGTTCCGCGGGTTACGCGCGAACATTTCTGGGAACTGTGCTCGTCTATGCAAAGTGGCGCTGCCACTACGAGCTAAAATAAGTAATACCGTCCCGCGGGTTACGCGCGAACGTTTCAGGAAAATGTGCTCGTCCATGCAAAGTGGCGCTGCCACTACGAGCTAATCAATAATTCCGTCCCGCGGGTTACGCGCGGACGTTGTGCCGGAAAACAAGGCGCTCGTCCATGCAAAGAGGCGCGACCCCTACGAGCGGGCTCAAACCCATAGTACTACCCCATGACCATACTAGGCACTCGTCCATGCAAAGAGGTGCGACCCCTACGAGTGGGTGGATCAAACCAGCAGTCCCTACCCTTAGAGTTCCAATGGTAAAGTGATCACTTACTCGAGTTCTAGCGCACACACATCGAAAACCTTAGATAACCGTTCGCATTGCTCATCATGAAATATAATTTAAACACATAATCGCTTGCATAGCTTGCAAGTATACCATGATAAAACATTATTTAAGTACGTGTCCCTCGCCCCGAAAACAGTTTAAAAATAGTGAAAACAGCGAGAATAGGGGCTGTGAGACTCACCTGTGGTTCTTGTTAAGGGATTAATCGAGATTCGGGTTTTCTTGGTGTTGGCCTCGTAATCGAAGGTCTAGAATACGATTAAATAACAAGTATATATATTAAGATCAAGAAATAGGAGAATATAAGGGTTGGATAGTAGATCTCAAGGTTATATTCTCGGCTTACCTAGTAACAGGATCGGAGCTGAAAACAACGGATGCTTGGGAGAGGATTAGTGCAAGTTTGTAGTTCTTTGAAGTGTGTTTTGGGTGATAACTTAGGTTACATATTTATAGGCAAACTCGAGGGAACACAATCCCTTGCTTTAGGGGATTGTAATCTTTTCATATCTAGGGGTAATGATGATAAAGTATGGAAATTATTATTATTTATTTAAAAGTGGAGTAGTGGATAAAAGATTTTGATTTGATTTGGTCAGGGCATGCAGGTCTGGGGTTGGTGAGAATAGGGTGGCTGATAGTTGACTTTTCGTGTTACAGTGCTTTTTCAGGTACTTTTGTTAGTGTACAGTAAAAAGTGGAAAATCTCTGAAACACGCTACTGTTTCCTTTTGGGCGGGAGTAATCTCCTTACGCCTGGAGAATAGACTAAGTGTTCTGTGCGTATTACTTTGTGCGCATAGCTTTCTGCGTGAAGGACATTTCTTTGCTGCGGGTAGGTGCGTGACCTTCTCGCAGTCAGGGACATTGAGTTTCATTTGTAGATTCTCCAGGTGGTCTTGGTATTTCAACATAGTGATCAGTTATGTTGAAGTCAATTCCATCTTGGAGCTTCAGACAAACTAGCTCTCAATGTTCCCGCCATGCGGGGAGGTTAGTTCCCTTCCGCACGCGCATAAACGATTTAGGGTGCACCCGCCTTAGCATCATGCGTGACGGTCAACCCATTAGACATCATAACGTTTAAGGTACATGAAAACATAAAGCCAAAACATTCGCGCATGGCGCATATAACATATGCTCACGCTAGTTCTTAACATGGCGCGCTCGCGCAGGGCGCACATAACAAATGCACGCGCTGACTAACATGGCGCGCTCGCGCAGGGCGCACATAACAAATGCACGCGCTGACTAACATGGCGCGCTCGCGCAGGGCGCACATAACAAATGCACGCGCTGACTAACATGGCGCGCTCGCGCAAGGCGCATATAACATAATTACCTAATATTTAGGTTGATTACTTGGTTTAAGGGATTGGGAATTTACCGGGTGTCACAGGTTAAGACCGAGTTTAGAATCTACTAACCCATAACCATGAAACTCATAAAAGTGGTTTTATAAACTGAGATCTAACATTAAACATGTTTCAAACAAGTATTTAACTAAAACTAGTAAGCAAAGTTCGGTTCGATTTAGAGCTATTTATGGTCAAACCGAAGCACTGACCCTCAAACCCATAACCATGGAACTTGTAAATAAACTAAAATGAGTAAAAGTTAAGCATGGTTAGTATGTATAAACAAGTTATATAAGTGTATATATATATATATATATATATCAATAACACGAAGTTCTCCATGAAGCCTGTGACATTTGTCAATTTTTCGTATTCGTATTAGTATTTGTTTTTGTTGAACCGACCAGTTTTGTCATTTCAAAGTACTTGTTTTTGAAAGTTATCAATTTATATCATATTCAAGTATTTAAAGTTCGTTTATGTTCATTATCTATTTGTATCATTCAATCTACGAGTCTCCGAGTCTTAAACGTTAAAAAATAATCAGGTTCAATCTATGTGAGTATAAAAAGTAAACAATCCAAAGATAAAAAAAATATATAACAAGTTTTAATCATAGGTATATTTATAAATTTAAGGGTTAAGGAGTAAATTAAGTTTAAAATTAGTTTTATATATGTTTCAAAAGTCTAGGGGCCAAAAGTGTATATTGCTTATAATAATTAACAAACCCATCAGCTTTCCTTGTTCATCAAATTAGTTAGTGATTCTCTTGTTCTTATTATTTCTAGCTCGTGAGATTCGATCGTTTGGTTTCATATAATACGCTCTCATTTCATTTTCAAGATTGTCATCCCAATTCAAATGTGAGTTTCTCACAACCCCCTTTTTACTCTTTTATTGTTTTGGGGGTAGCATATGTATCCTACAAAAAACCCAATTGTTTATGATTTTGCTTACAAACTACAATTCATACATGGACTTGTGCGCTTACTTGTTACTTGCTCAATATTACTTGCTCATGGATTACTTCAATATAGTATGATCATACGCCCCCCTTTGCACTCAAGACCTTGTTGTTATGAGTGGAAAATGGCCTCATTAACCGAGTACATTGGTGCACAATCCCAATTGAAAAGGACCTTATTTGCTTTTCACAAGTTTTCAAGGAATTGTCTGATTTTTATGTATTATATAAAAATTGTGGGAACTCACCAACTATTAAGTTAGTTGACATTATTTTATACATATGTTACAGGTATGCTTATTAGAGGATGAAACAAGAGAAGACAGTAGACAAAGGTTTACCAATAATAAAGTGTTTGACATGTTTATTTCCTTTTATTTGCAAAAGTACTTGTTATTTGAATAATCAATGAAATAATTATAATATTGTCACTTAATAGTGTCACATGTGTTTTGGGCAATCTGTACGTCGCACCTGGGCGTATTCCGCTTTATCCGGGGTGTTACAGATTGGTATCAAAGCCGTGACTATAAGATAGGACATTAGACCTAGTGTTCTATTTAGTTATAGTTTATTTGCTTAATTGCTTAGGTTGCATAATTCGAAATTATGTGGGCCTTATGTGATTGTTCAAAGCACTTAGTTGTTACTATTGTACTGATGATTCAATTACTTCAATTACAAAAGCACACACAAGTCCAAGGCTTATGCCTAAAAACAAAGATTTTTCCAACATTTTCAATTATTGATTTTCATTGTGGTGTTCCGATATTTATTCTTCTTAAAGATGGTTTTTAATGGCGGGTATGTAGTAACTGTAAGGGGGACGTGCTTGTTTTCCGAAACTCTTGACACCAAAGTTATTAAAACCTAAGGATAAGCAATGCGTATAAATCCCAATCAGAGGCGGGACCCGGTTGTTTGCCTGGAGAGTTAGGAAAGAGCATGAACTCTATTAGGCCAAAGCATACCACTTTCAACGCCATATGAATCACAAATTTAAGTTTTCACCGTGACCATGTTCTCTTTGTGAAAATAATATGGTTGCACTCCTTTATGTTTTACAATGTGTTTTAAACTGGAAGTCTGTAAGCGAATATCCAGCTTTCGGTTCAATTTGACGATTTTTGGAAAATAAGAGTCCGTGGTGGTTCATGAAAACTCTAAAGTTCCACACAAGATTTATTACCATTGTTATGATTTTCATTTATGTATTTATTTTAAAACAAACTTTAACAAGGAATTTCTTTTATACCACACCCTATTCCGAGTCTCACAAATTTCGTTACTATTGTTCGCAGAATGTCTATCTATTTCAACAAGCGACGTTCTTCCAAAACCTCTAGCTGCAAGTTAACTGCTCAAATCACCAAACAACTAGCCGCGATCATTCCTGATATGATGACCCAAATTCACCAGAACCTTTCTGCAAGTATCGCCTCTGCTTCAAGAGAGCCTAAACCATCTCAATGTTCATATAAGACTTTCACCAGCACCAAACCCCCGGAGTTTGATGGGACTGAAGGTGCCACTTCCCTACTTCAGTGGTACGAACAAATGGAAAGCAAATTCCTCCACATTGATTGTCCCAATGATAAGTGAAACCGTTTTGCTACAAGTTTCTTTGAAAAAGGGGCACTTACCTAGTGGGTGAAGGAAAAGACAATCCGTGGCGCCGAAGCTGCCATGGCTATTCCATGGAACGAATTGAAAGAACTGATGACCAAGCAGTTCTTGCCTCCATGTGAGC
Organism: Bidens hawaiensis; assembly: GCF_021521415.1. Taxonomy (NCBI): domain Eukaryota; kingdom Viridiplantae; phylum Streptophyta; class Magnoliopsida; order Asterales; family Asteraceae; genus Bidens; species Bidens hawaiensis. The sequence goes on along the minus strand of NW_027494649.1, from coordinate 68,659 downwards.
TTATGAATTTGGAAGCTGAGTTTTGGAACCTCAAACAAGAGAGTAGTGATCACGCATCTTACTCTTCTCATTTCAATGAACTTAGTGTGCTGGTACCTCACCTTGTTACCCCAACCTTGCGTGCCATTGATAAGTACACTCGGGGACTACCAAGACAAATTCAAGATAGTGTTTTGAGTAGTTCTCCCAAGGGACTGGGTGACGTGATTAACCTTGCTGCAACCTTAACTGATAATCATGTTAAATCCGGGAATTTGAAATCGAAGAAATCGAAGAAACCAGGTGATAAACCCTCCACCGAGTCCAAAGAATCGAAACCTGAGTCATCCAAGCCTGCTTACTCCTCACACCACCATGACAAGAAGCGCAAGAACTATGCGTTAACCCAACAAACCACACCTCAACCCCAACCCAAACTTGCACCACCCCTTCGGAAACCGTACAATGGACCCCATCCATTATGCAACGCCTGCCAACGACATCATCCTGCCTTTTCGGTTTGTCGTCAATGCACTCGTTGCAACCGTTTTGGACACCTTAGTGCCACTTGCCGAGAAACCTCTGTCATTGCTCCTCCAAGATTGGCTCAACCAAACCAATGTCCTGTGTCTTATGCCCAACCATTGAACCACATGCGAGTTTGCTACCAATGTGGTGATCCTAACCACTTTCGCAGCGCGTGTCCACTACTCGCATCTGTAAACTAGCTTCAGCTTGCACCAGCTCCGCTATACCAGGTGCAAACTTATCAAACCTAGCAAGCTTATCAACCGCAAGTTCCACTGTTGTTGGCTAACCAAGCTCAAGTGCAGCCGCAACAAGCTATCCAAGCTCCTGCACCACAAGTTGGTCAAGCCGTTCCAGCTGCTCATGCTCCTCAAGAAAATCGTGGGCGTGCTTTCATGATTAACGCTAATCAAGCTCAGCAAAGAAGTGATGTGGTGAATGGTACGTTCCTCGTAAATGACCACTTTGCAACCATTTTATTTGATACTGGTGCCTATATGAGCTTTGTGTCTTTTGAATTTGAGCCTGTATTTGCTAAACCCCAATCTAAGCTTAAAAACTCGTATTTTGTTGAGGTAGCTAATGGTAAATCTATATCAATTGACTCGGTTATTCGAAATTGCAAGTTAAATTTAAATGGCCACAAGTTCTCAATCGACCTCATTTCTATGCAATTGGGAAGTTTTGACATCATAGTAGGCTTGGACTGGTTATCTGTTCATCATGCTGAAATTGTTTGCTTCGAGAAGTTCATTCGTATTCCGCTTGCCGATGGTCAAATTCTTCGTGTCTCTGGTGAAAAGCCTTCTCCCTTGAGCCTAAATTTCATCACTTGTTTTCAAGCCAAACGTACTTACGCAAGAAGTATGTTGCATTCATATCCCATGTGGTGGAAAAGAAAGAACGAAAAATTGAGGACATTCCTGTTGTTCGTGAGTATCCTGAGGTGTTTCCTGATGTTGTTTCTGGTCTTCCTCCTAACCGAGAGGTGGAATTTTGAATCGATCTCGTGCCAGGTACAACCCCAATTGCAAGGGCTCCTTATCGTCTTGCACCTTCCGAGATGCAAGAATTGTCTAACCAACTCCAAGAACTTTTGGACAAAGGATTCATTCGCCTTAGTTCATCTCCATGGGGCGCACCCGTTCTTTACGTCAAGAAGAAAGACGTATGTGCATTGATTATCGTGAGCTCAACAAACTCACAATCAAGAATCACTATCCTTTGCCTCGTATAGACGATCTTTTTGATCAATTCCAAGGATCTTCATGCTTCTCAAAGATTGATCTTTGTTCGGGTAATCATCAACTCGTGTGCATGAAGATGACATACCCAAAACCGCGTTTTGGACTCGTTATGGGCATTACGAATTTATGGTTATGCCTTTTGGGTTAACCAATGCACTCGCGGTTTTTATGGATCTCATGATCCGCGTATGCAAACCTTACTTAGATAAATTCGTAATTGTTTTTATTGACGATATTCTTATTTATTCCAAGTCCAAAGTCGAGCACGAGAAACATCTTCATTTTGTCCATGATATTTTAAGAAAGGAACAACTCTATGCTAAGTTTTCAAAGTGCGAGTTCTGGATGAAAGAAATTCCGTTCTTAGGGCATATAGTAAACGAAAAGGGTATCCACGTTGACCCAACCAAAATCGAAGCCGTTAAGAATTGGAAAACTCCAACCACTCCTACCGAAGTTCGTTCATTTCTTGGTCTTGCGGGTTATTATCGTCGCTTCATTCTTAATTTTTCCAAGATCGCTTTGCCCCTAACCTCTCTAACTCAAAATGATAAACCTTATGTATGGGGGCCAAAGAAAGATGAAGCCTTTCATACTCTTAAGCGCATGCTTTGCGATGCACCGATCCTTGCACTTCCCGAGGGCAATGAGGATTTTGTTGTCTATTGCGATGCTTTCAACCAAGGCCTCGGTTATATCCTTATGCAACGAGGTAAATTTATCGCTTATGCGTCATGACAACTTTAGGTTAATAAAAAGAATTATACAACGCACGATCTCGAACTCGGTGTCGTTGTATTCGTGTTGAAAATTTGGAGACATTATCTCTGTGGCACTAAGTGCGTGGTATTCACCGACCATAAGAGTCTTCAACATATTTTCGACCAAAAAGATCTAAACATGCGGCAACGGCGATGGGCCGAACTACTTAGCGACTACGACTGCGAAATTCGTTATCATCCTGGTAAAGCTAATGTTGTAGCCGACGCCCTTACTCGAAAGACCCATGTGAAATCAATTCTGCTTCATTGTGTGACCGTTCAAACTGATCTCCAACTTCGTATCTTTAAAGCCCAACATGTCTCTGTCACCGAGGGTGATATGTATGATGAAATGTCAAGCGGTGTTGAAAATCAACTTAAAACTAAGCGCGATGGTTTGTTGTATTACCTCAATCATTTGTGGGTTCCTAATCGTGACGATCTTCGCACATTCATCATGGACGAAGCTCATAAGTCTCGATATTCCATTCATCCTGGCGCGGATAAGATGTATTTTAATTTACGGACCACATTTTGGTGGCCCTGTATGAAGATAGACATCGCGTTATATGTGGGAAAATGCCTTACTTACGCTAAAGTTAAGGCCGAGCACCAACGACCATCTTGTTTGCTCGTTCAACCACACATCCCTGTTTGGAAATGGGAAGATATCTCTATGGATTTTGTGTTCAAGCTTCCGACTACTCGAAATCGACACGACGGTATTTGGGTTGTTGTTGACCGTTTGACTAAATCTGTGCACTTCATTCTGATCAATGAAAAGTTTTCGGTTGATCAACTCGCTCATATCTATGTTCAGCGTATTGTATTTCGTCATGGTATACCTTTGCGTATCATTTCCGATCGTGATAGTCGTTTTAATTCTCACTTCTGGTCATCACTTCAGAACGAATTGGGAACTCGATTGGATCTAAACACCGCCTATCATCCTCAAACCGATGGGCAATCCGAGTGCACGATCCAAATGCTCGAAGACATGCTTAGGTCATGTGTCATGGATTTCGGTGGAAACTGGGATTCTCATCTTCACTTGATTGAGTTATCGTATAATAATAGTTATCATTCGAGTATCCGTATGCTCCGTTCCAAGCACTCTATGGTCGTAAATGTCGATCACCTATATGTTGGAATGAAATTGGTGAAACCCAAATCACCGGTCCGGAACTGGTTCAAGAGACCACTCATCTGATCACTCAAATCCGACAAAAACTTTTAACTGCTCGTAGCCGTCAAAAGAGTTACGCCGATAACCGACAGCGACCTCTCGAGTTTATTGTTGGTGACGGTGTCCTTCTCAAGGAATCCCCTTGGAAAGGTGTTGTTCGTTTTGGAAAGAAAGGTAAACTATCTCCTCGCTTCGTTGGACCTTTCAAGATTCTCGCTGGTGTTGGTAGTGTTGCTTACACACTCGAACTTCCTCAAGAGCTTTCTAATGTCCATCCGACGTTTCATATTTCAAATTTGAAGAAATGTCTTGCTGAGGGAAATCTCCATGTACCGCTCGACGAAGTGTGCATCGATGAAACAATGCACTTTGTCGAGAAACCGGTGGAAATCATGGATCACAAAGACAAGGAAACTAAACGTAGTCGTATACCTTTGGTAAAGGTTCGTTGGGAATCCAAGTGTGGCGCTGAATTCACATGGGAACGAGAAGATCAAATGCGAACAAAGTATCCTCATCTTTTTGTTACGGATTCTTCTACCTAATTTCGGGACGAAATTCTCAAAAGTAAGGAATGCCGTGACATTTGTCAATTTTTCGTATTCGTATTTGTATTTGTTTTTGTTGAACCGACCCGTTTTGTCATTTAAAAGTACTTGTTTTTGAAAGCTATCAATTTATATCATATTGAAGTATTTAAAGTTCGTTTATGTTCATTATCTATTTGTATCATTCAAACTACGAATCTCCGAGCCTTAAACGTTAAAAAATAATCAGGTTCAAACTATGTGAGTATAAAAAGTAAACAATCCAAAGATAAAAAAAATATAACAAGTTTTAATCAAATAGGTTTATTTATAAAGTTAAGGGTTAAGGAGTAAATTAAGTTTAAAATTAGTTTTATATATGTTTCAAAAGTCTAGGGGCCAAAAGTGTATATTGCTTATAATAATTAACAAACCCAGCAGCCTCCCTTGTTCCTTCCTGTTCGTTTTTCCGATCAAGGGTTTCAGCCACCGGAATTCCGGCGCCGGCAACACTAAATACCTCGTTTACAACTCGTTCTGATCCGTTAAACATACCAAACGACGTCTCCACATCTCCTAAGCATTATTATCTAATTTATTTGGCCATTTACGATCCATTTAACACATATTAATCAACCACCAATCGGATTATAATAAAACCACCATTAACACGAATTAAACGCGATTTAATCGAATTGACACTATAAATAGGACGATAATCATCTCATAAACCTTATTCGAACATAATAACCCACAAACAAACAGTTTTAAATCTCAAAATTGTTCTTAACATCTCGGCTCCGGCCAACTCGTCGTTCACCCATTTTCCGGCATCAATAGAGGTAATTGATAGGTGGGTTTTCATTAGTTTGATCCGTCTAACGAAACCCCTAACATAAATCAATCAAACATGGAATGAATATGGGGAATTGAAAATCTAGGGTTTATGTGAAGAAGATGAAGTTGGGCATTTGTTTATAATTTTTTGTTTCGATCTCTTAACAACAGAACAACCTGGTCTAGTGGTTGTGTATTGTTGTTGATGCCATGGGACCCGGGTTCGAACCCGGGTCACTGCAGATCCAACATTTTATTTTTAAATGCCATTTTTATTAGTTAGAATAAATTAAATATATATTTATAAATTGTACGAAATAAATAAAAATTTGTTTTGTAGTTATATAAAGGTTTTTTTGTTTTTCGTTATCATTTTTGTTCAAGAATCAACTTTCACAAAACCGAACCGCTCGTTAAAACTCGTAGAATAATTATATAAATGATACATATAATAATGTTGTAATTTTATAAATCCTAAACCGACAAATGTTCATATTAAAATAAACATACCGATAACGATAAATTCCATAAACATGATTCAAATCATATATTAATTTTATAAGTACTATTATGATAATAATTCATAAAAAAAACCCGTTAACTTAAATATTAATACACTTAAAAATGTGTAACAAAATACTTATAAATAAAAACGTATGAACTATAAAACTGACATTTTAGTTCATCAAATTAGTTAGTGATTCTCTTGTTCTTATTATTTCTAGCTCGTGAGATTCGATCGTTTGGTTTCATATAACGCGCTCTCATTTCATTTTCAAGATTGTCATCCCAATTCAAAGGTGAGTTTCTCACACCCCCCTTTTTACTCTTTTATTGTTTTGGGGGTAGCATATGTATCCTACAAAAAACCCAATTGTTTATGATTTTGCTTACAAACTACAATTTATACATGGACTTGTGTGCTTACTTGTTACTTGCTCAATATTACTTGCTCATGGATTACTTCAATATAGTATGATCATATGCCCCCCTTTTCACTCAAGACCTTGTTGTTATGAGTGGAAAAGGGCCTCATTAACCGAGTACATTGGTGCACAATCCCAATTGGAAAGGACCTTATTTTCTTTTCACGAGTTTTCATGGAATTGTATGATTTTTATGTATTATATAAAAATTGTGGGAACTCACCAACTATTAAGTTAGCTGACATTATTTTATACATATGTTACAGGTATACTTATTAGAGGATGAAACAAGAGAAGACACTAGAAATATGATTACCAATAATAAAGTGTTTGACATGTTTATTTCCTTGTAACTTTCTTATTTCAAAAGTACTTGTTATTCGAATCATCAATGAAATAATTATAATATTGTCACTTAATAGTGTCACATGTGTTTTGGGCAATCTATACGTCGCACCCGGGCGTATTCCACTTTAGCCGGGGTGTTACAAAGCCTTGCCATACAAGGTCCGAAACCTCACCGATCGGAACCGGAGAAGTAACTACCAAAGATAACAAGGGGCATATATTATATATATGTTGTACAACCATATTCAAGTATTATTAAGAGTATATAAGCAAATTAGAATGGAAGATTTAACTCAATTTGACTTTTGAAAGTCAAACCTTCAAGAACACTAAGAAAATAACATTAAGATCTTTGATATTCGAGAGAGTTTTTGGAGTTGTAGCAGGGAATAATGGATGGAAATGGTGGTGTATATATAGGGTAAGGATAAGGGTCAAACATGGGTGTAAATAACAAGTATTTGCATGTAAAATGGATCAAAACAAAGCATAAAACAACAAAATCCGTAGTTGCAGACCTGATGGTCATCGCGCCAAGCAATGGGGCTTGGACACCCCCATCGCGCCACGCTATGGGCCGGTCACCAGATTTTCCAAACTTACAAAAATGGCAGATTTTGGCCCCCGAAGTTCGTTTTAAGTGATTTTTACGCGTTTTAAGGACCGAAAAGGATGTTTTCAAGACCCAACAAGTGTGAAACAATATTGTAACATAAAATCCATCATTTTGATTATATCAAGGGTTTCGGTTTATAAAACGGGTCGGTTTACATAATAAACGATTATGAAACAAAAACGAATCGAAACCCAAAATTGACGAATGTCACAATTCTGATCCCTTTCCCCATTCATTCTTAATGTTTTTGACCTCGTCGTATATCTCTTCCCCTATCATAGGCTCCTTAGCGGTTCTCATCTCTTATTTATAGTTGAATGTCTTTGTTTGTTTTCTGAAAGGGTGATCATGTGATAGATACCTTCTGTGGGCAACATAACTCTATTTCTTTGTGTGATAAAGTCGAACACACTAAGTGTCGCCCTGACACACTACACAACCATTGAATACACTGTAAGGGCAACCACATAGTGTACCAAGAGCAGGGTAACCATTAATCGTCGATAACACAACTGCACGTAGTGTAAACATTTCTTGTTTATATGCATCATATGTTGGCTCCCCGACCTCAATTAAAGACGCTAGATCGTCAATTAATGGATGTAAAAACACATCAATATTGATACACATCCAATGTGGAAGGTTTTAAATGACTGCTAAATCAGGCCAGACATTGTGGTTTCTGTTGCCTCTATGTACGTCGACCCCATTAGTGCAAATCCCTAGACGAAGATTTCTTGGATTGCTTCCTATGGAATCGGAGTACCTGTCAACTATGGCTTTCCATGCTGGTGAATCTGATGGGTGGCATAAAACATCGGGTTTATTGTTACTCGTGGCATGACATGTTAAATTCTATGATGTGGTCTTTGGTTGAAAGAGGCGCTTGAATCGTGGAATAATGGGAAAGTACCACAGTACCGTAGCTGGGGTGTTTATGTAAGTTTTGTTAGTCTTATCATCCACCTTCCACCTTGACTTGTTACAAACTGGACATGCTTCCAAATCCTTGTAATCCTTATACTAAATAATGCAGTCATTGATACACACATGTATGTTTTTGTATCCTGACCCCATTGCCTTCATCATCCTTTTGCCCTCATGCATATTATTTACCATTTTGTTATCTACAGGTAGCATCTTTTTCAACAATTTCAGAAGTTCATCAAAGAACTTATGAGATACCCATGCTTGCTCTTCAAGTTGAGTAATTGTACTAATATAGACAACTTGGTGAAGTCAGGACATCCTTTATATAGGGGCTTCTCAGCGTCAACAAGTAGTTGTAGCTGTTGATACTTCTCGTCGCCTTTGAAAAATGGGGTACGTAATTGAAGAAACAAAATTTGAAGGTATCAATCAAGGTGAAAATAACAATTCGGTTAAAATAAGTAAAGACGATCGAATAAATAAAAGAAAATTTCAGGTAAGCAATGTGAAATAAGATTTGAAGTTAAAAGTCATCACGATAAATATCAATGCCTTTAAATCGAGGTATTAAATAAAATCGATGAACGAAAATCCGATAATGAGGACTTCGATAAATGGAAATGAAAACAAACTCCAATAAATGAAGATGAAAATTTGACAAGTGGAAACTAAGAAACCCAACAAATGAACACATAAGGATGGAATAAACAACTATACAATTAACAATAACATCGTACAATGAGTTTCATACGTGAACAAACTCGAGGTTATAAGCAGTTGAGAATATGACTTCGTGAAATGTAATAATTTGAGAAAAGAGGTGAGTTTCTTGGGGTGACGCATACATGTATCAAACTTTAAATAAATAGGATTTGATTATCAACCAAGGCAATCGATGAAATGTGATAAAACGTGAATACGGCCACTATTGTGAAACCATTTATATAATCATCATTATAGTAACGGTTTCTAATAGCACCGAAACTTGCGGACAACCACACATAGGCCGCTTAATAGATTAGATGAAATAATGTAGAAAAATGCATAGAATCGTGCTTTGCATTAATGCTTAAATATGAATAACATAGTCATGAAAAATATCGTTTAAAAGATAAACAAAATTTTAAGCGAAATTAAGGTTTTGAAAGTATTACACAATTTGTTATTGAATAACTTGAATTCGGTCATAATCAAAACATCAAAATGAAATCTCATGTGCATAATATTGTCATCGAAACATCTCATCAAATGAAAAGAAATCGTAAAAATCAGTGAGACTCGAATAAACGATGAAATATATAAGTCGCGTGTCATATAGAATAAAATTGAAAAATGAAGTCTTTAAGTAAAGTCATTCATTCATTTCCAGGAAAAATGAATATAATAATAACATAGAGAAAACGTTTTGCTCATTATCGAAAGTAAATCTTGTAAGCCAAATTGTTAAAGGAATTTGTATACATAAGGTTGTTGTGATGAAAATAATTTATATTAAGTAATGGTGCTTGAGATAATAAGAGGTAATAATTCGCATAAATCGTTGTCGAACGGAAATTTGTGTCACAATAGCTAGTATATCAAGTATATATAAATGCGTCCCAAAAAGATTCGTAAGCCATGATCATCGAGATTATGCAAGCTGGTGAAAGTTGTAATTTGTTATTGAATACATCTCTCATTCAACAATCAAAATGAAATCTCATATTTATAAAGTTATTAAGAGATTTATCACCTTAGGTGACAATATTTAAAACCTTGAAATCACACATATAATCATTAAATAACCCTTGAAAAACAAATCCTTATAATAGAATTTCGTTGTCATGAAAATATTTTTTTAAAGATGATTTATAAGATATGGACATAATATGTAAATCGTTAGTCTTGAAAGAGTTTATAACCTATAAGTGATTATTTGAATACATGAGGTTTTATAAATACACTAGTTGTGTATATATATACATAAAAAATTTTAAGGAAAAATGTAACTCGCGTGTGTAAGGAGGGGTTTTAGGCTTCGTACGGTGAATGGTTTGGAAATTTAATGATGAGCGAGAGCGTTTAGGTTGGCTTGCGTAGTTGAGTTTTCTTGAGTTGGATCAATGGGGTTTGTTGAGTTAGGTCGTTTGAGTGGGTTAGGCTTAGATGATTTGTGTGAGTAGTGGTTGGGCTATTTAGGTGAGGTTTTGCTTATTTGAGCTCGGGTTAAGTTGATGGGTTGGATAATTTGATCTTGACTAGTTTGGGTTGAGATTTGGTTTATACATGTATTTTGTAAGGAGTGCTCGGGGTTGCTACTTTTGACATCAAACCCTATGGTTGGATAACAATGGTGTGGCGACATGGTTTGTGATTTCGCATAGCATAGGTTGAAGGATTGAGTCATAGTTGAGTAGGCTTTGGTTTATATACGTTTCAAGGCATTTGTGGATGGGTTTGTCGGTGTTTTGAAGTATTAGGATGGTGAGTTGATATGTTTCCATGACGTAAAAGTGTAAGTATTTAAGGCTTGTTATTGGGTTGATGTTGTCGACTTTGATTTGCAAGGGGTTTGTGTTGGTGCGGTTATACTTTGAATGTTTAGGTTTCGTTCATTTTGGGGAAAGATTTGAGTACGCGGGATCTCTTTTGAAGTGGAAGGGTGGTTTCGGTAGTTTGAGATGAAATACGGGTGTTTGGGAACTTGTGGTTGGGTTTAGGGGGATTCTTGGACTAATAATAAGTATTAAATTGAAAATACCATAATTTATAAATAATGTTTGAAACATCTATGAAAATTTTGGATAATCGAAATTACAAGTTAACACACACACACACACACACACACACACACACACACACATATATATATATTATATAAATAGCATTTTTTGTAGATCCGAGCGTGTGAATCGTATAATAATAAGTATTAAATTGAAAATACCATAATTTATAAATAATGTTTGAAACATCTATGAAAATTTTGGATAATCAAAATTACAAGTTAACACACACACACACACACACATATATATATATTATATAAATAGCATTTTTTTTAGATCCGAGCGTGTGAATCGTATATTTTTTTTTTGCTAAAAGTTTTCCACTAAAATGAGAGTTGTTAAGATACGTTGGGTCGGCTTAGGTTGTAAAATAATTTACGAGAAAAGCTGAAATAAATCAACCCGCATAACGTAAATCGTTCTTGAAATGCTCAAAATTAAGTAGTGGAAGATGTCACGGAAAAACTAAGATAATAAATTTTGAATTTTAAGGTTTATTGTAAGAATAAAAGTTGATTGTCATGAGTAAGAAAAATTAATTTTTATAAGGATCAATTTAGTATTTTGCTTATGAGGAATTTAGAATAAGTGAATTGAATGTTAAAATTTGTTATGAGGTCTCAATATTGAATGATGAATGTTGTTTTGGGAATACAAAGTTTCGTAATGAAAATTTTACTAAGTTCGTTATTTAATAACGTATAATAAAAATACTACGGTAAGTTAAAATGGCCGGCATTGTTAATCGAGAAATTGTCATAAACGATTTGTGTCTTTAAAATAGAATTTCTATGAAGTTTTGCATAAGGATTTCAAGACAATTACAAGCTATAAGGTTGTGAATCTCTTGAAAAATTATGGCAACATTACCATAGGAAATTTAAAACGAGTTGTATCGTAAGATGCAAGTTTTGTTGGTGAAAATTTATAATGAACCAAAAAATGCATGATGAAGGTTGTTATGAGAATAGATTAAGAAATGAAAATTCCACCATGTGTATTGTATAATGTAGTATAACTAAAATGTCGTGAGAGTTTAATTAAACAATATTGTAAAATGATCGTTCAAAATAGACGGAATCGTTATGAAAATAAAGTTTTTATAAAATGTATGTACAAGGACTTTAAAGACAATTTAAAGTTTATATAATAGGAGATTTACTTGAAAACTTAAGGTACAACTTATCATAAAACCTTTTAAAATATGATGGAATTTATATAATTAGAATTTTGTCCATAAATAATCTTAATGAATATAGATGGCATATTAAAATCACTATAAATAGTTCAAAATATGTATATTATTATTACTATTTTTTTAACTTTCATGGAAGAGATTGTAATACATGAATTTTTTTTTGTAACTAAATCATGGTGTGAAATCAAAATGAGGAAATTTGTATAAAAGCCTTATCATGTGAAATCAAAACATATTAGAATGAATCATAACGGCCAAAAATTATATAAATGGGAATTTTTTTTATGACGAGAATTTATTTGACAAAGTAAAAAGGAAAATTGTTTAAATCTTTGAAATTTGTAAATAATGTCTAAAGATTTAAAGGCGGAAAAATCGTGCATGAACCACCATGACTTGATATTCCGACACTAAAAACCTTTGTTAGAGTCTAAATATGTGCACGTACCACCGCGTCTTTTTCATGTTTTCGAATTAAATAACGATTTTACAAAAATAATAAATCGGAATACAACGTCATGTCAAAACACTAGTCCACGAACCACCGTGGTGCTATTGTTTCAACACCGAAAATTAGGATGGCGACCAGAACGCTCGCATTCGACAACTTAAAGTGGTCATCTCATATGAGACAATCTTTAAGGAGATTTGAAACAACGGGATCCAAGTTAAGTTCGTGATCCATAAAACACAATAAAAACTAATGTTTTTGCGGTAAGGATACCTTAGATTATTATGGGAATGTGTGTATGTGAATATATAAATATTAAAAAAAAGAAAGGTAAGCATACCTTAGAATGTTCGAGTGTTTGTGTATATTACGATTTTGATGAAATAAATAAGTATATAAATAAGCAAGTGTATTGAACAATCAAGTAGGGTAAACACGTATAGGCAACATGTATAAGGACCCTAAAGTGAAAACTATACTAGGTCGTTACGTCTAACCACCTATCTTATAGTCTTGTGGCTCGAATACCAATCTGTTACACCCCGACCAAAAGCAGCGGAACATGTCGGGGTGCAACGGATTGCCCAAATACACAAGACACTATTTAAAGTGACAATATTTAATCAACTCATTTTATTTCATAAAATCAGTAAACAACACATCTTGTACATACAAAACAAATCGAATACAAGTAAACAAATATATATATATTGTTCGTTTTGCTAATATCCTAAAAGTCTTGATACGTTTATCGTCAAGTTCTCAAGTCAACAAAAGTCAACATGTAACATTGCATAAAATAAAGTTTGTGAACACAAAGGTTGGTGAGCAATTTCATAATTTTGAACAAATATGTATGTAATAAGAATTTCCACAATCTTGTATACGACACAATAAATAAAAGCAATAATTTAAATAATATGAGATCGCTAACACGTTAGCGACACCTGCCATAAGAGAATACCAGATGGTTCAGGATTTTTTTATATGAGATCGTTAACACTTTAACGACACCGTGCTATAAAAGAATACCAGATAGTTAACGGATTTATGAATCACCCAACCAAAAGCGGTAAACACATATGCATATAAGCATGTAAGCATAGAACACCAAAATTGAGCAATTATTCAAGTAAAGTATACAATAAAGTTTGTGTTCTAAGACTCAAGTATAAAACATTTAGTTTGAATAAGTATGCAATATCACCCCCAAAACGAAAGATGGAAAACGGGGTATAAAAAGTACTCACATTCAAGTTATAAACTTGATCGGTAAAATAACGAGTAACCGGAAGGATGAGGTTGTACGGGAAAGGTCTAGGTGAAAGGAAATATTGTATTTGAAAGGTTGTCTTGAAAGTCTTTAAATAAAATAAATGTTGAGAAATGTAAACAATTAAAGTTCAAGGTTTAAAAAGTAACTATTTAAGAATTTATAATTGTCACACCCTGCCATAGGGGACTGGGAGTTTTATGGACAAACTGGTACTATGTGTAAGCAGCAGAATACTATTGATAAAGATAAGTTACAATATTTGTACTAAATATTTATGACAATGTGTAACTACACAACTATCTCTTCTCTTCTTTGCCACTGCTGCAATCCGTATTGGGTTCTACTAATCTCATTGGCATCTAATTTTCTTTGTTCTTGCTCGACTTACGCCTCTATCATTAGTCATGCTCATTACAATGCTAATCCAAATCACTATCCACAAGATACCTAAATACATGCTAAAAAGTGTCAACTAAAAAGTTGGCGAGTTCGTGAGTTTAGCTCACATACACATAAAACAGTTCATTAATAAAAGCACGCAACTTTGTGTGTAAGTAAGTATAAAGCATGGTGCACATCAATCAAGTCCACAATCAAACCTACAACTAGCATAAGTATCCCCAACTCATATTAGAAGTTAAACCGTCCCGGACTATCACCCTGCTAAAATCAATAATCAAACACGTAGGTTATATGCCGCAAAAATACGCAGATCTCAGTGCGGTTTACCCAATATAGAGTCACTGTGCGTGGGGGTCTCCAAAAATAGTACTACCCATACAAGCCTCCGGGTCTCCCTCGGGCTAATTATTGTGTACAAGTTGGGACAAAATTTAACAGTAAAACACTTTTTGATAAATATCACACCATAAGTAAAACCAGCATGCATCCAGCCCAAAAAGTTTAAGTAAAAATGGCAGCACGAAACTCACCTCAGTTCGTATGCAATATGTATATGAAGGATAATCAATGAGTTTTCACTATGCTAGAAATCACCAAGTACGCCTAGTATATATTTTTATCAATAATAAGTTATCGAAGAACAATGTAAAATTCACTATTGGTATTGTGTACTAGTTAATTCTAAGTGTTTTCCAACGCATTTGGTTCTCAATGAGTAAAGTTTCCTTTTACGGGAAGTTTGTACTTAAATAACTTAATAAGATTGATGTTTTGTGTTTAGGTATATAATTTAACTTCCGGGAGTTTTAGTTACCTTGGTTCATTTGTCGGGTTTCGATAAAGTTTCCATTTTTGGAAAGTTCGGGTTTTCGTGTTACCATATAACCCTAGAAGCTATATATTTATTCATATAAAAGGTTTAATGATTACTGGTTGGAACAACATATCATGAGATTACGAAAGACAACAATGCCCACCATCACCGGTGTTGTCGGTTTTCAATAATGTGTCTTTAAAGAAAAGTGTATATAAACGAATACTTTGTTAATTGATATATCCCACTTTCCAAAAAAATATATGTTATAAAAATGAGTTATTTGCATGTCTGAAAGTTTGGGGTTGCACGGTTTTAGCCCATGTACCTTCGTTTAACGTTTATTTGGTAAAAACGAGTTAAAGACTTAGATAGTTTTTATAAAATAAGTAAAACTCAAATTGTGATTTTATTGACTCATATGTAACATCCTGTTTTTTCCTAGTTTCGGTTAATAAATGGAGATATGAGTTATTATAAGTCGGGCTAGTATTGGGTTAAATGGATATGGGTTATGGATTTGGGTCTTGAAGGAAAGAGGAAAAGACCATGGGCTTAAGCCCATGATCCATAATTATATAAGCATTAATTACCCATTTACACATATTCCATACACCACCAAAACACACACTTAGATCTCTCTCATCTTGCTCTCTCTTTCTTTAGCCGAAATCACCAAAGAAAACCGATCCCGGTCCAAGGTATGATAGTATGATATTGTATGAGCTCAAATATGTTAGATTCAGTCACAAAACAACGAGCCGACACCTTTAAACCGTTAAAGTCACGAGATCCGGGTATAATCGGGTATAAACCGAACCCAAGATGAGCTTAGGGATCACCTTAGCTCAGATCTGGATCAAACGGGACTGAAAACGGTGAAAAACGAGTGAGATCTCGTTTTTCCGGCAAAGTCGCGGTTTTCCGATGACGACGGCGCCGGAAAACGGCGTACGAGGTTATCGTTATGTCAGAGAATGTCTGACATTCTCCCCGACCTAACCCTAATTCGTTAACGAGAAGTTAAAGAATTAGAGGTAATTCGTTAACGGGGAGTTAATGAATTAGAAGCAAGTCGTCAAGTGATTCGCTAACGAAAGCTTAACGAACTAACCTTAGTTCGTACCCAATTCGTTAAGGTGAAAGATAACGAACTAACTCCAATTCTCTACAGTAATTCGTTACAAAGGAGATAACGAATTAGAAGGACCAATTCGTTATGGAGTCCAATCCGTTACGTTGACTGATTCCTTATATAGACTGATTCTTCAAAGGACCAGTTCGTTACAATGACCAGTTCGTTATGATAACCAGATTCGTTAAGAGCAAAGTAACCAAACTAGAAGTTTGAGTTAATGACATAACAGTCCCTGGACTTAGAGAAAGAATGAGATAATTACATATTAGTCCTTGGACTTTGATAATTGATGAAAGATACCTTTAAAGGTTAACGAGTAACGATTAACTAACCGGTAAAGGTTCAATGAAGTAAAACTGGCTTAGACGCTTAATATTAATTAAGTAATTGATAAGAAGAGCTAGAACTGTATTTAATATATGTAATGATTAAACAGTTAGTCGTGCACAGCTAAGAAAAGGAATAACAATTAACGGCGAGCGTAACCGAATCCAGGTGAGTTTCTAGCCACACTTCCTTGTTATTTTTTCGAGGATGTGTGCATACTCGGTGAGTTTCTAACAGAATTAAATGTACTCTTTGTACGATTTATGTATGATGATTGTTTGACGATGCATGAACGATTTTCGGATATTGCATGTACCGTCAAGTGATAGTTAAATGCATGATTGATGTGTATATATGATAAGTGAAATATGTATGTATGTATGTTATGATGATAGCACATGAACGATCATCATGTGCTGCCAGATGATAGTCAAAGAATATGACTATATATATATATATACACTATTGCACATGTATAAAACACTTTATATTTGCAACCGGTTTTTTTTATACTTTGATAAACCACAAAAAGATTGTGTAAATAACATGAACTTAATAAACCGTCATATTTCATAGCTAAACATAAAAAGATCTCTCTTATAGAGAACTTGTCCAAGAAGTAGTTCAGCAGTGCTTATATATTGCCAAAAAGCACGAGAATGTAGTATGGTTAACACTACCATAAATGTATCTATTATAGGGAAATTCACTTGCTAAAAAAAATCCATAAACCTATATATATATTAACCAATCGTTTATACATTTTTAGAAATTCTCACTTTCTGGCAACCAAATAATAAATTGATTCAAATTTTGTCCAATTGGTGTTCGGGTTCCAACTCAAATCCGAGTGCCCTTCGTTTCCAACTACATATATCGGTTCGGTTAATACCCTTCAAAGCTCATGCAGCTTCCAAGTGCCTCACCCTGCATGGGGATAAAATAATAACGTTTTATTAACAAATTATAACCTAATATTGAAAAACTATAAAATGCTTATGCTTACTTCTTTCCAGCCCATATTTTCTAAAAGTCTTCGGACATAAAATCCCATCTCCATAAGACATTTTCAAGGCTTCGGATGCAGCTTCTTCTCAAGTAGCAGAAACGGGAGAAACCTTGCAGGTCAACGCCATCCATTGATTACAGACATCCACACAATAACAGTCATGCAAAGTTCCAATTTTTTGGCTTTTGGAATTTTCGTTTCGGTTCGATCTGGGTTATTAGCTTTTACTTTTTGGTTTCGGTCACTGTCTTTAGTTTCGTTTCAGTTTGATTTTAATGTATTCGTTTTTCGGTTTTGGTTGCTTCGTGTCAGTTCGGTTTCAATGCATTCGTTTTTAAATACGATTCGGTGTTGGTTTCGTTTTGGTTCAATTTCAACTTTTTTTTGGTTTTTTGTTTTGCTTAGGTTAAAGGCTTTTGATTTCTGATTTTTGGGTTTCGTTTTAGTTTGGATCGGTTTGATTTCTGTTTTTCGGTTTCAGGTTTTAGCTTAGTTTCGAATTTTTCGGGGTTTTATTTCGCTTCAGTTAAAGTTTTTCAGTTTTTGAATTCCATTTTTTCTTTTGGTTTTCTATTCGATATTTTTCAGTTGTTTTTTTTTTCAGTTTGGTTTTAGTTATTCGGTTTTTGGTTTGGTTGTTTCATCTCAGTTTGGTATCAATCTATTCAGATTTTAGATTCGATTCGGTTATAGGAGGCCTATGTATTACCAGATAATTATTTATTTATACCAATAAACAGAATATGCTTAAATTTTATAGCAAAATAAAGTAAAATCAAACCTTAAGAGCAACTGAAAAGACCATAATATACTGCAAAATAGTTGTCTTCAACAATGAATCCTTCACCACACTAACCATCACTTATCTTGCAAAATCTCAAAAATCACCTTACTCTACGCCTTCAGCCCTCCCTCCCTCCATCAAACCTCGAATAAAAATCTTGACTTTTCCCGTCCCGTACCGTATTACCCGAACTTTTACCTTCAATCCTGGTTCCGTACCGGTACCAGTCCCAAACCGAATATTTCGGTACCGTTACTGTAGGTTCCCAGCAGGATCTACACGAGATATCGCGTTCTACGTAGGTGCGGAATCCCTACGTAAGACGTTACGAGTATAGAAAACGATACGAGCTAACACACGATACGATAATCTAACACACGTATTCCAACCGTAAACACGTGATACTATGATCACTGAATACAAACTCTCTGACTCGAATACACGAATAAGAATCTCTCCCCTCTCCTTTCTTCTCTATCTGTTCCACTGGTAATACATCATCATCACCAACCAACTCATCATCCATCTCCTCTACGTCCACTACCACCACATCATCATCACCAGCTGCAGTTGTCGACTCCCCCTGAGTTGTGGAAGTTCCAAGATATTGATCAGTTCTTGGCAACTCACCACCTGCATCTTTCGATGCATTGGGATCATCGTCTCTATCATTTCGTCTCTTGGTCCTCAACTCATCGCCTTTACAGCTCGTCTCCCCCTGAGATGCCAAGAACTCCTTGAAAGCATCTATGATTTTTCCATGTTCTACCAGCAGGGACGACTGCATCTGATTCTCTGCAACTAGGCGTTGAATAGCCTGGGTCTGGATAAGATTAATCCTTGACTTCTCTGCCACGACCCGTTCAAGTGCTGCTATTCGTTCAGAGTCTGATAGGGTTGCATCGAAATCGAACCTCATATGTGATATATCTTGAGTGTACTGAGGAGAGATTTCCGATGTCACCGGGACCTCAGAAGTAGAAATAGACGTAACCGCAGGTGGCCACAACAGTCGACTCGATAAATTGTGCCACGACCTCCGTTGGAGTAACAGTCGGAGGCGGCAACGAAACGATCTCAAGAGCCGAAAGTTGGAAAGTAGTGGTTGGGAGGCCAGATGTATATGAGGTAGCCACCACGGGAACAACCGTAGCGCTTGGCCTTGTAACCTGTAATAATGAGGGAACCATTGTCATACCGGATAGTGCTGGTGGAGTGAAACGTACCACCCTAGAGCTCTCACCGGCTCCCGATCCTGCACCTATCCGTTCCCTTCTTGACCTCCGGATCAACTGTTGGACCTCTTCCTCATAGTGACTCGCTGTTATCATCAGTTCTCTTTCTCTTCCCATGAGTCCGTTCATGTGTTACCAAAATCTGTCTCGCTTCGGCCACTTCATCATCAGAATCTGAGCCAGCCACCGTTGTAGCTGCCCTAGTAACATTCACACCCGAAGCACGTTCAACCGGGACCTGTACATTCTCCTCTGGATCAACCCTTTCCATGTCAAAAAATCCTTGACCGCCAAACGCTGCGTCAAGGTCAACGGTCTCCTCCGGTGACACAACAGGAGCAGCAGGTATAG
The DNA here is from genome assembly GCF_021521415.1 of Bidens hawaiensis. NCBI lineage: Eukaryota > Viridiplantae > Streptophyta > Magnoliopsida > Asterales > Asteraceae > Bidens > Bidens hawaiensis. The sequence goes on along the minus strand of NW_027494649.1, from coordinate 49,024 downwards.
CTTGAGGTGCCCCTGCCTGTTGTGGTGCCGGGTCCCTAAACTCGTCCCCACGAGCAGGCACATACCCTGGGTTGATCAAGTACCCAAAAAGTGGAGTATGGCGAGGACGGAGCTCAGGTTTGCTCCTCGCACTCGAAGATCTGCATTGGGCGAAGATTCTTTTGTTCACACTCTCTACATATCTGATTGGACGGCGCTGAGGTAGTGTTGGAGCAACATGATTCAAGATCATTTGTAGGAATCTTGGATACATGATGAATCTCTCACGCGCCATCACCCTTCTCTGACGATCAATCTCATAGAAGACCATCTGACTAAAGCTGTATCGCTTGTTGTAAGTCAGAGCAGTCATCGCCGACTGCATGGTCGCGCCCATGCCATCAGTGCCCGCCTTTCTCCCTGACATGCATTCAATCATGACATGCATGAGAAAGCGCCACTGGTCAAGCAAAAATCCTTTCCTTCTCTGCGTATCCCCCAAGGGACCAGAGTATCCCATCCTCAAAAACGCTCCATCACGGAAAGGAGCTACAAACTCTGTCGGGTCATCCCTTGAAACATTTCCAAACTGTAAAGCCGCCCGGATTTGTTCAGAAGAGAACTGAACAATCTGATTGTTTACTTTTGCGTGCATCACCGGGGGTTCGACTCTACAGTCATATTCCACGGTCTGCCAAAAATCCTCAATGTTGGGCAAGGATATCGGCAGAGTTGTTGTAATCGCGTGGAATATCCACGAGCGTAAAAGAAATGTGATGATTTCGCGAAAATCATCAACTCCGCTCGCCTCCGGGTCTAATGTTATATACATGTTGTGACCCGGGAAGAACTGTCTTTGGTTATCACCTCCGTCATCACCGCCTGCACCACCTGCTCCAGCAACAGCAGCCATATCTGCAACAAACAGGTTAAGTTAGATACACGTCAAGGCAAATCACAAGTTCGCCTGTTACCATGAGCGAAGTTGTGATCTATTCTGTATAGGCGAAGTTAAAGGTGGGGCGAAGTTGGGAAACAACTTCACTTCAACTTGAACTTCGTCTGATAACTGTTAAGTAAAATGGTCCAGGCGAAGTTAAAGAGAACTTCGCCTAACCACAACATCGCCTCCTAAACTGTTTCAAAATTAATTATCAGGCGAAGTTAGACCTCATGCGAAGTTACGGATAACTTCGCCTAAACTGTAACTTCGCCGAATTCGAATCGGCAACAGTTATGTTTATCGAACGACGTGTTGATGATGAAATTGGAGATCGAGGACTCCGTAACACATGATTTTATGAAGTTTTAGACGTTCAAGTAAATTACTATCACGTAATAACACGTTTGAAAATCGGGTGTTTAAGGTTTCGAAAGACGAGGTCGAGAATCGAGTCGAAACGACCGATGATTAACCTCAAAAGACATTGATTATACGATGAAAGAACCCTACACACCTTGAAATCGGATTAGAATCAAAAGAAAGTTAACACAGATGATCGATGATATATGCTCGATAAGTTCGCCTAGGTTTCGAAGAGGATAAGTTCGCTGTGTTTGAGAAATAATGAAGTCTGACCTTTACAACTTCTTTATATAGGGTCACAGATGTACCGGCGAAGTTAAGGATAACTTCGCCTATCAGGCGAAGTTATGCAGAACTTCGCTGATATTAAAATTTTTCAAAACAAACCTTATAATTTGAACAATTTGCAATTAAGTTTTAAAACATCCTTTAAAGCGTTAAATGATACGATCAAGACCAAGTAACCAGGTATAAAATCATACAACTACAAAAATAGAAAAATATTTTAACTATAAAGTATACAGGATCAAATTTCAGTCTCGACAGGGACTACCATGTTTTAGAAAAGATCCAAACAGGAATCATACTAACTACGTGACTGTCACACAGATCCGTGTTCAGCTGTATTATGACACAAAGAAACAGGTTGTAAGCAGGTAATATACTTAAAATGATTTTCATCGTTTCTGTGATACGAGTTAGGTTCAATTAAGCTCAAAACTTAAGTGGGCAACAACTCAGAGATTATGATGTCTCCTATCTATTCTCAAAGCGTATTCGGCTTTCCCCAAGTCACCCCGAATTGACCTCAACCAGTAGTGTCTGATTAAGTAGTAATTACTCTTCGATCTTAGACTCTGCTTCCCGTTCACCTTCTTGCGTCTTGATTGAGAATCATTAACGTTATGAACTCTAGAATACATTTTTTTTTAACATGTATATACACAAATTCAAGTAGAAAACAACTGCAAGTCCCGAATCTGGATCACTGCAGTGTCTTGACACGTTATCTTCACGGGAATCAGAACACTCACGGGCTCGTGTATGACTGGGTAATCGCTTTTCTGCCTATCATTCGGAAAGATATGTATGAAGACATGCACAACTCTTAAGGAGTTTCCACATAAAATCGAGTAGATTTAGTTAGTATCACTTCTTACTTTTACGCACCATAAAAAGCTACCATGACATACAATGACTGTTCTAAAGTCTTTTAGGCGTAATAACTTCACTAGTTAAGCACACAGAATCAGTATATCTATCACTTTCCAAGGTTGGATCAATTTTCTGTTAACATAGTAAAGAAACTTCTTACGAAGTAGTAGACTTGAAAAATAATTTCATCTCCCGAAAAGAAAAAAAATTTTTAACTTCAATCGCCCCGACCAAATCAAAGTCTTCAAGTAAACGGCTATCCCGAATATCCAATGGATCAGCTGGACCGACCACATACAAGTATGTGTCCTTCTAACTAAGTATGATCGATTAATTTTCAGCGAAAGAATAAAAACACATCATAAACCGCCCCGATCACTTTCAGTCATCTGGTTAATGGCTATCCATATATTCTACAAGTAGAAATGAGGACCAAACATATCCGAAGATATGTCCTTCAAACTGAAGTAACCGACATAATTCTAAGCGATAAGGACTTTTTTTTTTAATCAAACACAAACACACGACATGGTTACTCGGGATTGATCATCCCATTCAGCTCAACAAGGTTATGAAATCTAGTTTTGTCAAACGCTTTCGTGAACAAGTCAGCGAAATTATCTAACGTGTCAACCTTTTCGAGCACAATCAGTTTCTTCTCAGCACAATCCCGTATAAAATGATGACGAATGTCAATATGTTTAGTTTTACTGTGTTTTACGGGATTGTTAGTTACTGAGATAGCAGCAGTGTTATCAATGCAAATAGGAGTAAGTGAGAAATTCAGACCATAATCGCGCAACTGTTGTTGAATCCAAAGAACCTGGGAGCAGCAGTTGGATGCTGCCATGTATTCTGCTTCACAGGTTGAAATGGCGACTGAGGTCTGCTTCTTGCATTGCCATGACACTAATCTGCCACCAAGAAACTGACATCCACCTGTCGTTGACTTCCGACTCTGATTGCACCCTCCATAATCAGAATCTGTGTACGCGACTAGCTCCAAGTCTCCTCCTCTCGTGTACCACAACCCCAGCTTAGGCTTGCCTTTGAGATACCGTAGAATCCTCTTCGCACCCTTCAAGTGAGATTCCTTTGGGTTTGCCTGAAAGCGAGCACAAAGACAAACAGCAAACATTATATCAGGCCTAGAAGCAGTTAAGTACATTAAAGAACCTATTATAGCCCGATATTGGGTTGGGTCCACGTCTGCATCGTTGTCTGACTCAGCACCCAATTTGTGGTTGACGCAGACTGGAGTATCGTATGGAGTGCTGTCCTCCATCTTGAAACGTTTGAGAACATCATGGACATACTTCGTCTGATGAATGAACATCCCATCTTTCTTCTGATCAACCTGCAATCCTAAAAAGAAGGTTAGTTCACCCATAGCACTCATTTCAAATCTCTTTTTCATGACGGCCTCAAACTCCTGACACATGGCGACCTTTGATGCAGCAAAGATAATGTCGTCCACGTAGACTTGCACCAGTAGAAAGTCGCTCCCTTTTCTCTTGAAGAACAATGTGCTATCAATCTTACCTCTTTCAAACTCATTCTCAAGCAAGTAATCGGATAACTTTGAGTACCAAGCACGAGGTGCCTGATGTAGTCCATACAGCGCTTTACTTAGCTTGTACACGTGATCGGAAAAGTCAGGGTCAGGAAAACCCGGAGGTTGCTCAACGTACACAACCTCATCGACTTTACCATTTAGGAACGCACTCTTCACATCCAACTGAAAGACCTTCATCTCCTTATTAGCAGCAAATGCCAAAAACAGCCGAATGGCTTCCAATCTTGCCACAGGAGCAAACACCTCATTGTAATCAATCCTCTCTTGCTGATTAAAGCCTTTAACAACCAGCCTTGCCTTGTTCCTGATAACAATCCCTTTCTCATCTCTCTTACATTTGAAGACCCATTTCGTGCCTATCGCATGCACATTCTTCGGTTTTTCAACCAAATTCCATACTTCCATTTTCTTAAACTGAGCTAACTCTTCTTGCATGGCTTCGACCCACGAGCTGTCCTTAAGAGCCATTTGATAGTTCTTTGGTTCAATCTGGCTGATGAAGCAGGTGTATAAGCATTCGTTGATAATGTCTGTGTCTTTAATGCATGTGAAAACACAGGTGTACTCATTCAAGCTTTTTCTTGTTTGTACACCGGCGGACAGATCACCTATCACGTTCTCCAAAGGATGATCTTTGTGAATTCTCGTAGTCGGAACCGAACTGACATTCAGATTATCTTCCAAGTTCGAAGATAGCTCATCAATGGGTGATTGATGTTGAGAGTGAAACGGATTGATGAATTCCTCTTCAGTAGAGGCAGCAGGGGTATTGACAGCATTTGACGAGAAAGGCTGACATTCATCATACTGTGGTCGTTGCACCAAAGTGTCTTCCTCATCGCATATCATCTTCGTAGCAATTCTTTCCTCAACTTCTGCAAAATCCAGATAAGGTATGTTAAAAGATTTAAATAGTCTATCATAGTCGAAAACCCCAGCGGGTCCCGTGCTTGGTTTTGGTGATTTGTAACTTGTGATATCAGTGTTACACACCACCTCAACCTTGCTGGTCGATGTATTAAAGACCCGTCTGTTGGGAGTCCCAACAACGTATCCGACTAAGATTCCTTCGTCGGCTACTTCACCAAATTTAGAATTGGTCTTTAATATCGAACACGGGGACCCGAATGGTTCAAGACCACTCAAGTTGGGCTTTCTCCCATGCATAAGTTCATAACAGGTTTTATTTAATCATTTAACAGTTAACACTCTATTAAGGATATAACAGGCTGTTGCAACAGCTTCAGCCCAGAACACCACGATAAGTTTCGAATCAGCCAGCATGGTTCTGGCTCCTTCAATTAAGGTTCTGTTCTTCCTCTCAGCCACTCCATTTTGTTGCGGTGTATACGGTGCGTTGTATTGGTGTTCTATCCCCTTCTGTAAGCAGAAGATCTCCATCTCATAGTTCTTGAACTCAGTTCCATTGTCACTCCTGATGAATTTAACCCGTTTCCCCATGATATTCTCAACCTTGGTAATCAAATTCTTTACCATCTGCACTGTTTCATCCTTTGACTTCAGGAAATATACCCAGGAATATTGAGAGAAATCATCAGTGATCACCAAGCAGTAAGATGTTCCTCCTAGACTTTTTACATTCACGGGACCGAAGAGATCCATGTGAAGTAATTCTAGGGTACTGACAATTGAATTGACCTTCTTGATGAGATGGGATTTCTTGTGTTGCTTTCCTTTTTTGCATGATAAGCATTTGTCTTCAATGTTGAAATTCTTCAAGGGAACACCCAGCACAAGCCCATTTTTGACAAGGTAGTTTATTTTCCGAAGATGAATATGCCCCATTCTCCTATGCCACAACTCGGACTCCGATTCAGTTGCTTTTGACAGAAGACACGATTCTTCTGTGGCCATCTCAGTCGACCTCATATCCATGATATACGTATTCTTCACTCTTGGAGCCTTCATAACAATCCAATTCTCTGGTATCTTGAAACCAGGATATAGCATGATCGCCTCATTCTTTGTAAAATGTACGGTGTACTCTTTGTCACAGATCTGCGAAACACTCAGCAGATTGTGCTTCAGTTCTTCAACAAAATTTACTTTCTCCAAAGTCATCTTTCCATTCGACACCGTCCCTATTCCTGTAATCCTTCCACCGCTCTCTCCTGCGAAACTCACTCTTCCTCCTTGAACAGGTTTCCAATCGTGTAACAATTTCTTGTTACCTGTCATGTGCCGGGAACAGCCGCTATCCATAACCCATTGATTGTTGGCAGCCCTGTTCAACTGTTCCTGCACGATTAAAGCAGATGTTTAAAATCTGGGGACCCAAGACCGATTGGTCTTGGGTCGATACATCCCGTACCTTGGCTGTCCAAAGTTAGTATCATAATAATTTCTGTGAGTCCTAACAGGATACCTTCTTGTGGATTGTCTATGAGGCCATTCAAACCTTCGTGAATTAAAAGAATTATTACTTATGGTTTGGTTGTTAGCAGTGAAAAACTGAGATCTTTTTCTTTGAAAACCTGAATTAGACCAATTTCTGAATTTTGATGGGTTTTCAGTTTTAACATTTCCGTTAGTTCTATTCTCAGTTCTCGAAGGCCTCACATCTCTGAATCTCTGCTTCAGAGGGCAATCAGCAACTAGGTGTCCCAATTGATTACATCTGAAACAACTCCTGTGTTCAACTTTCATTTCCATAGTTGTTTTAGATGTTGAGGCTGTATTACCGCCCGTTTGTCTCACATAAGGTGGGACATACGGGTTTAGTGGAGATTTCTTTTCAGGTGTTTTCTTTTTCTCTCCACTTTTTGGTAACACTTCCTCTTGTTTTGTCTCACTTGACTCAGATGACTTGTCCGAGTTTGATGAGACAGGACTCGGAGCAGAAATCTTAACACTAGTAACAGGCTTACTTGTTTCGCCTTTACTAACTTCTGGTTCTTTAATCGTTACTTTAACCGGAACTGTCTGACCATAGTCAACATCGACAGATTTTTGATTACTAGGGTCATAAGTGTAATTATGATTGAAAGGTGGTGGAACTTCATGATAACCAATTCCTCCCCTTTTTTGGGAACCTTGATCACTAACGAGGTGTTCAAGTATAGCGGAGGAATTTCTGAATTGCTCAAGTTTCCTGTTAAGTTCCACCACTTTCACCTGGTGATCAGCTATCTGTTTATCCCTTTCAGCTATTAGTTTGGTTTTCTCTTCTAGAACTTCATAGCTAAGATCAATCACTTGAATTTTTTCAGCAAGCTTTACTTTAAGACTTTTAATATCTTTCTCACTAGCTTTAATTTTTACTTTATAACTATTTTCTCTAGCTTTAGTGAAATGATGATCTTCTTTTAATGTTTTAAATTGCGCATCCAAACTAACAAACTGATCAGTTATAGTTGTCAGTTGTTCAGACAGATGTTCACACTTAGTACAAGGGAGTTCGGTACTTACCTCGGAGAGCTGGTCTGCCACATCTGCCATGTAAGCTTCATTTTCGCCAGTTCCCTTCTCACTATCTGCAGTTTCGATGTTTGCCAAATTGGCCTGTTCAAATACTTTTTCAACATGCAGATTCCAGTTGTACTCCTCATTCTGTCTGGAAATCATGGCTTTATAGTCATTACCACTACCACTCTGCTGTGTAGATCTGTTTTGACTGCGTTCTACACGTTCATTTTTGCACTCTTTTGCAAAGTGGCCATTCTGCTGACAGTTGTAACAGCGAACCTTCGACTTATCAAACCCTGGCCTCTCACCGACAAACTTCCTGCCAATCTTCTTCATGAACCTCTTAACCCTTCTCACAATCATAGCCATCTGCCACTGCAGATCCATCTCCTCCAGATCATCAGCATCGATCTGATCATAGTCTTCATCCAAAATTGCAGGATCAACAATCTTACCCTGAATATAATTCTCATACGAAGCAATAAAAGATGCATAGAGAGCAAACTGCTGTTCAGCAGATTTAACACTCATGGGCATCTTCGAGTAGTTGTTTGAAACACTTGGGGAAAAACTACTCTTGGTCGCTTGAGTTTGAGAAGCATTTGATCCTCCAGCTACAAAGCACACATCACCGTTCATGTTGAGAGATACATGTCCTTCATGTGTTGAGCTAGCGCCTGACTCTCCCTTAGAGTAATAAGCAGATGATTCAGTTTTCGAACTTGATCCTGAGTTAACCTTTGCACCATACATACCCGGATCTTGAACCTGATCGGTAGGTGTCTCCTTTCGTACCATGTTCAGTTCAAACGTTCTTAGCTTGTTAACTGCTGTCTCCAGGTCATAGTTAGCAAAGTCTTTGTCTTCTCTCATCAACACAGTATACATCTCCCATTTCGGTGGGAGAGCATCAAGAAACTTTTCAACAATCACATCTTCTTTGTAAACAATTGAATAGTTGCTGAGTTCAGTTATCAGATGATAATATCTAGTGATGATATCATCAAGTGATTCATTCTTCAGATACTTGAATACCGAGAATTGGGTTTTTAGAAGTTTAATCTTCGATGCACGAATTCCGACATTGCCCTCAAACCGGTTTTCAAGCGCTTCCCAAAGCTCTCTGGCAGTTTTATACTTTCTGAAAGTGTGCAGAATCTCTTGTGGAAGAGCCATTGTAATTGCTGCATGAGCTTTGCTTTCGGCCTCATACATTTTCTTCTCTTCTTCTTTCATCTCTTTGTATTTCTTGATCTGATCACGACCCTCATACTCAGCAGTAGGTGGAATGTAACCATCTTGTATGCACACCCACATCTTAGCATCTTGGTACTTGACATATTGTTCAAAACGATCTTTCCACGCTACATAATCGGTTTTCTTAAGCATCTTCGGTGCCTTTGTAGCCGAACCCGCTTCCACTTCCATCTTAACTAGTTCCGTAATGTTTATTGAAGACATCTTTCACGAAACCCAAAGAAACTCGAAAAATAAAAATTTTTATTTTAAACAGTACTGTAGGCGAAGTTGTTGATAACTTCGCTTAAGTCTGAACTTCGCTGATTATGAACTTCGCTTCCTTTTTAAATTCGCCTGATTCGGCGAAGTTGTGAATAACTTCGCTTGAGGTAAGCGAACTTGAGAGGTAGGCGAACTTATGGGTAACTTCGCTTGAGATAAGCGAACTTGAGAAGGTAGGCGAAGTTGTGGATAACTTCGCTTAACCTTATATCTTCGCTGAAACCCTACGAACAGTGACGGCAACTTCGCCTGATGAACACGATGAATATGCAGGTTTGATTTCTGGATTTTACGAGGTTTGTGAAGGTGATATGGGTTATTTATGATTGTAGGAGATGAGTATGACACAAAAACTCAGAAAACTCGTCCCGCGAATAGTCGAACGGAACGATTTCTACATCCGCGTGATAATCGCGAACCACACAATCGAGCAAAAGCTCTGATACCAATTGTAGGTTCCCAGCCGGATCTACACGAGATATCGCGTTCTACATAGGTGTGGAATCCCTACGTAAGACGTTACGAGCGTAGAAGACTATACGATTAAACACGTTACAATAAACACAAAGACGTTATATTGCAACCGTTAACACGTGATACTATGATCACTGAATACAAACTCTCTGACTCGAATACACGAATAAGACTCTAAGATTTGAGTTCATAATGTTAAATGATGTCAGTAGTTCAGTGTCGAGTGTCTGTAATCGTGTTAGTTAGATTTGAGTTTTGTATGTAAGCGAAGTTATCACAAGTTCGCTAGTTATAGGCGAACTTGTGAAACAAGTGAAGTTAGGAACAACTTCGCCTGAACTTACCAGGCGAAGTTGTCGCCTATATATTCAGCTAGGTTACGGCTGAGAAGAAAGGAGAGGGGGGGAGAACGAGCTGTAAATGCGATGAGTTGAGGACCAAGAGACGAAATGATAGAGACGATGATCCCAATGCATCGAAAGATGCAGGTGATGAGTTGCCAAGAACTGATCAATATCTTGGAACTTCCACAACTCATGGGGAGTCGACAACTGCAGCTGATGATGATGATGTGGTGGTAGTGGACGTAGAGGAGATGGATGATGAGTTGGTTGGTTATGATGATGTATTACCAGTGGAACATATAGAGAAGATTGGTGAAGAGATTGTGATTGATACAGAGATAGAAGAGGGATAGATAGTTGAGGAAAATATTGAGCATGACATTCCAGATGTTGAGAAAGCAGATATGAGTAAAGAGATGGCAAGTGATGAATCTGAATGGGAAGAGCAGCCTAGATGGAAAGAAGGCTATGCTCAGTGGTTCGTCAAAACGAAGAAACCAGCGGTTCCTACAATGTTTAAGAAGAGTTACAACATTAAAGGTTATGCTGAAGCGAAGAAAGGGATTATTTGCTGGATATATGATGAGCAGTTGAGGCTATTCGTGATTAAGAGATATGACGGTGTTCAGTATTTCAAAAGACTGTTAAGATCGTTGAATACACTGCCAGAATGTGAAGTGAAAGACTTAGCCAGATTGGGGTTGATTAACCGAAGTAATGATAATATGGCTAGAGTTATTGGGAAAATTGTGTGGAAAGAGAGTATAAAAGAGAAGAAATTTGAGCTGTTGAAACCACAAAAGGGAAAACTTGTTGAAGACAAGGATAGAGGTTTGAGAGCAGATGGAAAACCTAGGATGATTATGAAGTATAAGCCGATCCGGTGCCTTAAAGAAGTGCCGATGAAACAGATGCCCAAGGATGTGCTCAAAGATCTAAAGTGGTGGTATGTTGATTGTGAAACAGCTGAAGCAGTGATGGAAGACGAAGATGAACAAGAGCTGCTAAGAGTTTATGATCCGATGCATCTAGTGAACTTGTCACAAGCTGATTTGCAGGTGTTGCATGAGAAGAAAATATTTTATATTCCTGCTTGAAAAGACGAAGCGAAGAAATATCAAAGAATTGTATCAGTTTGTGTACGCGAAGGAGTTCATGCTTGAAGATGAAGATGCAAGATTGTTGAAGATTACAAGACATGTGTTTGAAGCTAAAGAGATGAAGCTACTGCCAAGGGGGAGTCTGTTGGTGCATGATGTCAGTAGTTCAGTGTCGAGTGTCTGTAATCGTGTTAGTTATATTGAGTTTTGTATGTAAGCGAAGTTATCACAAGTTCGCTAGTTATTGGCGAACTTGTTGAACAAGCGAAGTTAGGAACAACTTCGCCTGAACTTACTAGGCGAAGTTGTCGCCTATATAGTCTGCTAGGTTTCGGCAGTTGTTTAAATTGATTCACAGAAGTTGTCATTCGAGTCAGAGAGTTTGTATTCAGTGATCATAGTATCACGTGTTAACGGTTGCAATATAACGTCTTTGTGTTTATTGTAACGTGTTTAATCGTATAGTCTTCTACGCTCGTAACGTCTTACGTAGGGATTCCGCACCTACGTAGAACGCGATATCTCGTGTAGATCCGGCTGAGAACCTACAGTTACCGGTACCAAGAATTCGCAATTTTCGGGACTGGGATTTTCGGGACCGGAACTGGTCGGTACCAATATGGTCCCGATCTCATCCCTACGTTGAACCATAAGAATCAATAAGAACAAAATATGACACTCATTTAATTAAATTGTTTCGTTATTTAAAAATGTATCCAATACATATAGTCACAAAGAAATCTTTATTGGAACTTGATAGGAAAAAAATATACAATTAGAACTAACTTATACAATTATGGTAGTTTGACTTTTAAAAGTCAAAACTACCTTCCACATGGAATTTGTTATTTTACTCTAGATCTTATCTAAAATACTATCAATTCTACTATTATGCCACAAAATTGATTTAGTTATAAATAGTGATGGTATGGTATAATTCAAAAGCTATTGTTTGACTTTTGGAAGTCAAACATTGTGCAATTTTGTCATTGTGTAGTTATTATTATGACTAAAATGTTTTTGACACTTTATCAAAAAGCTTTTTACACTTTTGATTATGACCAAAATACTGACAAAACAAAGAGAACAAAAATACTGAACCATTTAAAAACCCACAAGCTCAGGCATCTTCTATACTCGTTGCCGCTTCCCTCTATTTACAAAACAAATTTAATTTACTAATTAAAAACTATACATAAAACCACATATATGTTATAAAATTTATATTCGTTAATAACCTAAAAGAGAGCCAACCGTGCAGTAAGGGAAGTTGCTTCTGTTTGTAGGGCTTGAATTTTCCTCTTAATATAAGCATCCCGAACATCTTCATGCAAATTAGTCAAACTATGAAAAACTTAAACTCAAATTAATATTCAATAATTAATTATAAGTCATCCTACCATCCGAGCTGAAAGTCAATATGCATTGCTACCACACTTATATCTTCTTCTTTATCTTTTAAAGTCTATGCCCATATACAATCAACAACCAATACTATCTCTCCATCTTGCAGATCCTATGCTGAATTTAATTAGTATTTGTATCACTAACTGATTTTATAAATATGAAATGTTAATAACAATTAATCTTCACCTTAAACTTTGTTCTATATATTGACATTGTTTCACGTTAAACTTTGTTATGGTAGGAAACCCGTGCGATGTTGTGGTGGCGACAATTTGCAACTTTGTACTTGTTTTTGTTAGTTTATCAATCCTCTCGTGATGTCTTAATTCACATAGTCGTTACATTCTTAATGGCATACACAATCTCTTTTGATTCTCCAAAATCACAACACCCGGAACATACACATTGCATCAGTGTTTCCCGTCACATAAGATTTTATAATAAAAAGTTTTCTAGATATAAAAAGTTTTCTAAATTAATTTCCTAATGTGCATGAAATATCCATAGAATAGCAGCCCGGCGCAAAGCGCGTGGCATCCTACCTAGTTATGATGAATTATGCACAAGAAACTTACTGGTACTGATCAATAGGATAATAAAGAACCAGACTTCCAAGTAGGAGCCGAAACATGATCCAAGCTAAGTTAACCTGCCAAATTATTTGTAAAAAAATGAAAATCTTTAATCCCAAGAACCATAAATTTCTTTAATCTGTTAAATGAAGGCAACATAAATTTAATCATGAAAAATATTTTTAAAAAATCAGAAAAGTACAAAGGGACTTGTTTTGACCCACCTCCATTATTGCCGGAACACGTTTTGACCCGAAACAAGTTGACACTTTTTGAAAGACGACCCATTTAAAAAAAAAGTTACAAAGGAACCAAGCTGACACTTGTTAAAAACGACATTTATACCCGAACAAATTCTAGGCAGAACCAGTTTTTCATCCAAACCCATTCGGACCCGACACCCAAACTTGCCCGACCCGCCCAACTTGCAAGGCTTACTTTTTGTAGTAAGCCAAAGGGACTGGGTTTGAAAACCCAATCATGAGCTTAATATTAACATGTTTGCATTCACAAAAACCAATATGCTTGGATAAATACCAAAGAGTTATACGATAATAGTTAAATGTCTGAAACACCCTTCTTTGACCAAAACCAACAATAGTTTGAAATGATAAAAATGACAATTCACTAATTTGAACTACAGCCTAATATATTACCAAGTAATACCGCTATTTTAAATAAATGAGATTATTATAGACAAATATTATTTTATATTAACATTCTTTGAAATCATAGTAAGACTCTAATTTTTTTTTCTAGAAAAAGCTAAATTCAGACCTTAAACATCCAATACCAGCTTTTGCCAAAGCATTGGCTCTCCAGACTCCAAATTCCCTCTTCTGTTGTCCAAATAAGCAAAGCTAAATTTAATAAGTATAACATTTATGTGATGTGTAAATAATTGCGTAATCAATAGTCTTAAATAATTTCAGTGACAAAACTAATTAGAAGATTTTCATGAATACCTTCCTCCTTTGATAATTTCTACTCTGCCAGCTGCTAAATAAAATAAAAAGAAGTCACGAACATTAGCAAATAGCTTATTTCTTCATCCAACAATTAAAAAATTACAATCATTAAAAAAATTAAATGATCATTTAAAACAAACCTTTATGGTCCTTGTAGCATCTTTTTCCCATAGACAACACTCCAAGCCTCCAACTCCTCTCATTCTTTTTGGTCACACATTCTTTCTTCTTCAAACTGTAACACCAATAGAACTTTGAAATTAATATTTAGCCAACGAACTAACCCTAAATATCTGAAGTTTAACCATATTAGGTAAAGTGGTTAATACTAAATTGTGTATTGAGGCCAAAAACCTAATAATATGTCCGATACCTCAAAATCGTCTGATTCATAACGTGAAATGTTTTGTTTAACTCGTCTTTCTTTTTCAAATTCATATCTCCCTGCACCATCACATAAAATCATAATCAGTACACACAATAATGAAGATCAAATTTAATATAAATAAAACAATTCACCATATTAGAACTGCCCATACACCACATGTAGTCTATAGTTGGCTTATGTCTAGTCAATAAATAATTCTTGATGTATTTGATAGCCAATTTAAATCCCAAATCAAACCTAATAGCAAAATAAGAAATATAAAAAAAACATACTGTCATTTCACAACTTCTTCAAGTTTTAACTCTTAGATTTGATGTTCTTTAAAGTTAATAAAAAATTAACTAAAATTATAAAATTGAACAATGAAACAAATAAAATCTCACACTGAAGAATTTGTAACACAGTATATTAATCTGATTTAGATATTATAAAAAAAACGTGGATGAACCGAGACATAGGAAGAACACACTCGCAGGACTTTATGGTTTGTTATGATCCTTGAGCTCCTTCGCGGCGCTTTCTTCAGATCGGTGGTGGTGGTCCAAGCATACACTTTTCAGAATTGAGGGGAGATGTGGTCGTCGATGGTGTTTTTCAGAGAGGTTTGAATATTTGATTGCATCGAGTGATGAATGAGAGAGGTCCTGGAAGAGTTTAGGGTTTCAATGCAGATTGGCAAGTTAAGATGGAAGTGAGATAGATGGGTTTGAAATTTAAATACCGTTTATATGCTTTAAAGAGATGTACTTCGTGCTTGTGAACATATAAACTCTTAATTTTAAGAGTTTTATGTGTAATTACTTTCTTACCCTTCCTATATGTATTTTAATATGGTATATATATATATATATATGATATATGAATGATGTATGTATGTTCTGATGATGGTACGTGATCTTCGGATATTGTACGTAATATTAAGAAAGGTATGTAAAGACAGATATGGTACAATGTACTAAATCTAGGGCACTGACCCTAATAATGTCAGCGAATGAAGGGAACCGGCCCTAATAATGTCGGCGAATGTAGGGAACCGGCCCTAATAATGTCGGCGAATGTAGGGAACCGACCCTAATAATGTCGGCGAATGTAGGGAACCGACTTTAATAATGTCGGCGAATGCAGGGAACCGGCCTTAATAATGTCGGCGAATGTACAGAACTGACCCTAATAATATCGGCGAAGGTTATAGGGCGAAATGCTCTTTAAAACGTATATGTATCAATGAAAGTATGTAAGCAAGTATGAAAGGAAGACTGAGAGTACGTATGTATGTAAGTAGGTAAGTATGTAAGTAAATGTGAAGGTATGTACCTTCGGGTGCATATGTAAGTATGTGGATGTATTGCATGTCGTCTGATTAACTAGAACTCACTCAGCGTAGCTGACTGTTAGTATGCACGCAGGTTAACAGATTGAGGCAACTGGTTTGAGTAGCACACATGGCAAGATTGAAGAGGCTGGAATCTGAAGATTTGTCGTGATGTTTTGATACTATAATTTAATTATGTTTTAAAAGGACAAGTTATGAATATTTGTAATGAATGGTTGGCTATTATTATTATTCCGCGAAAGTTTTAATTAACTCTGATATTTAGAACTGTGTTATGAGTAAATCCAACGTCAGATGTAGGGCACCGGTAACGGGGCCTTACAAGTTGGTATTAGAGCAAAATTCGAGAGATTTAAGCATCCTATATGCTTAGACACGAACAGATAATGGGATTAAAATAAGAAAATAAAGAAGATGGCAGTACGAGAATGCCATATGTCACTCAAGCAAGCTAAGTGAAGGTAGAGTATGTGATTAATTTCACGTGTAAAGTAGAATGATGAATGAATGTTTGCTTAATTGCTAAATAAAGAATGTATGAATGCCAACTTAAAGTACTAGTGATAGGAATATATGATGATATGAACAATTTGGTTGTTTAACTGTTAGAAGTAGAACTAGCACAAGTGGACTCACAAAGGGAATTGCATAGGACACAGAGAGTAACGTGATCAGCTAATCACAGTTGGCCACTGTTATTACCTGTTAGCCTTACTATCCTTGTACTAAATGGTTACTTAAGTGATGATGTATGTGTTCCCTTATAGAATACGAATAGCTGGAGCTAAGAAAGTTGCTGGAAGAGGAGGACGTACGGGACGTCGTGGTAGGCCACGCGTTGTCCGAGAACCGTCAGTAGAATCAGCTACTAACGCTGATGGAGAAGGAAGTGCAGCCGGTGGAAATCCGAGTAACAACGAAGGGTATCAAGTTGACCCTGCTGTTCAAGCTTCCATTGCTCAGGCGGTAGCAGCTGTTGCGAATAACTGGAATCCTGAAAAGTCTGCTGAGAAGTCGGGGGAAAAGAGTAAGAAGGATGATGAGGAGGAGAATGAGGGATCAAGTGTGGTTAAGTCGGTGAAGCTCGATGACAGGAAAAGAGGCCGAGGTGGGTGCAACTATAAGTCTTTCAAAGGCTGTGACCCACCGAATCTAACCGGTTTGGGAGATGCAATCGCTACTCTCCAATGGATAACCACTATGTACAAGGTTATCCGAATTAGCGAATGCCGTCCCGACCAAGCTATGGGTTATGCTACTCAATCTTTTGGTGATGAAGCCATGTACTGGTGGGAGTTTGTCTAATAGAGAAAGAGTCGAGAAAAGATAAAGGCGATGAGGTGGGATGATCTGAAGGAGTTGGTAATGAAGAAGTTTTGTGCTGACGCGGAGGTGGAAAAGGTGAAATGAAGTTTTTGAGCCTGAAGGGGGGTAAAATGACACACCGCGACTACACCACTGAATTCAACCGTCTGTCTAGGCTGGTGGCAGACATGGTGAACACAGAAGCCAAGCTGATAAAGTGTTACATTAGGGGATTGCCACAGAATGTTCGCGTCTTGGTCAAGGCTGGTAGACCTAGTACTTTTGATTCCGCTGTAGGGTTGGTGGAAATGGTTTACGATGATTTGGTGGCAAAGGATGTGGTGGCGGAAGAGAAGAAGGATAAGAAATGGGTCGCTCCTACTAAACGACCCGGTACTCAGTTGTGGAACCCTAGGAACAAGCAGCCGAGAGTGCGGGAGAAGAGGTCGTGTAGGACCTGCGGGAAGATGCATGCTGGAGAATGCAAGTGGGGCACTAGGGTCTATATGTTGACTCGAGAACAGGGCAGACAGTTTCCTGATGTTGTGACCGGTACGTTTTTAGTAAACGGTATCTCTTCTTCGGTATTATTTGATTCGGGTGCGAATAAAAGTTTTGTAGCTACGACATTTAGTAAACTAGCTAAAATGAAATGTTTCCAAGTGTTAGAAACCTTTATAGTAGAAACCGCTAGTGACACTTTGGTTAAAATAACGAAAATGGTTAAGGACTGTAAGATAGAGTTAGAAGGACATGAGTTCCCTGTTACGGTGTATGTTATGACCTTAGGATGGTTTGATGTGGTTTTGGTAATGGATTGGTTGTCTGAGTATGAAGCTCAGATAGTGTGTAAGAGTAGGATAATAAACTAAAGTCCTCAGATGGTAGTGCGGTGACAATTTACGGCAATAAGGAAAGTCCAGGGCTTAACGTCATTTCAATGATAAAAGCCGAAGGGTTATTAAGAAGAGGGTGTGGTGCTACCTGGCGTATGTTGTCAACGATACGGCCGAGACGAAAGAAATGAAAGACATTCCTATCATGCACGACTACCCAGAAGTATTCCCTGAGGATATTCCGGGGTTGCCACCGGAGCGAGAGATAGAGTTCCAAATAGGTTTAATACCAGGAGCGCAGCCCGTCCCGAAAGCGCCGTACCATTTAGCGTCGTCCGAGATGAAGGAATTGATGTCCCAACTGCAAGAACTCCTCGACAAAGGTTTCATAAGGCTAAGTGTTTCCTCGTGGGGCGCACCAGTGTTGTTTGTTAAGAAGAATGATGGAAGTATGAGAATGTGCATAGACTATCGCGAGTTGAACAAGCTTACGGTAAAGAATAGATATCCGTTGCCAAGGATTGATGATCTGTTTGACCAACTGCAAGGTTCAAGTTGGTTTTCACGAATAGATCTCAGATCAGGTTATCATCAGTTGAAAGTGAAAGAGGCAGACATTCCTAAGACAACGTTTCGAACGCGATATGGACACTACGAGTTCCACGTGATGTTATTCGGTCTAACAAATGCTCCCGCGGCATTTATGGACTTGATGAATACGGTGTGTCGTGTAGGTTCGCTGGACGGATCGCACGAGATATCGCGGTCTACTCAGGTGCGGAATCCCTGCGTAGATCGTTACGAGTATAGAACGCAAATCAAACAAACACGATACGATAAACGAACACGTTATATTGATAACCGAACACGTGATACGATATCACTATTACAGACTCGTGAACCAAAACTGCTAACAACTATCACACGATTCACTCAACTCGTTTTCCAACTATCCGTAACCTATATATAAATACACGACAACTTCGCCTGATATGTTCAGGCGAAGTTGTCCATAACTTCGCTTGTTCAACAAGTTCGCCTAGGCGAACTTGTTAACAACTTCGCTTTAAACAAAAACATAAATAACAATACAGACTCGATTACAGACACTAGACTATGAACTACTGACATTCATGCACCAACAGACTCCCCCTTGGCAGTAGCTTCATATCTTGATCTTTAAGCTCTTGTCTTGTAATCCTGTATCTTCACGCATGAACTCCTTCTCTAACACATACCGTGACTACTCGCTGATATTTCCTTGCTTCGTCCTTCCAAGCAGGAATATAGAATATCTTCATTTCATTCAACACTTGCAGATCAGCTTTCGATAAGTTAACAAGATGCATCGGATCATACACCCTCAGCACTTCTTGTTCGTCTTCGTCTTCCATCACGGCTTCAGCAGTCTGGCAATCAACGTACCACCATTTTAGATTCTTCAACACATCTTGAGGCATAGTCTTCATTGGAACCTCCTTGATGCATCGGATCGGTTTGTACTTCATCACCATCCATGGCTTGCCATCTGCTCTCATTCCCCTTTCTGTATCCTCCACGAGCTTTCCCTTCTGTGGCTTTAATAATTCAAACTTCTTCTCTTTTATGCTTTCTTTCCACACGATCTTCCCAAGCACTCTTGCCATGTTGTCGTCACTTCTATTTATCAGGCCCAACCTGGCCAAATCCTTCACCTCACATTCCGGCAACGTATTGAGAGATCTCAGGGTTCTTTTGAAGTATTGAATACCATCATAACGCTTCACCACAAACAACTTTATCTGTTCATCATATATCCAACAGACAATTCCCTTCTTCGACTCAGCATAGCCTTTGATGTTATAACTCTTCTTGAACATGGCTGGAACAGCAGGCTTCTTGGTCTTAATAAACCAATGAGCACAGCCTTCCTTCCACCTAGGCTGCTCCTCCCACTCAGTCTCATCCATCTCAGTACCCATGTCGGCTTTCTCAACATCTGGGATCTCGTGTTCAACGTCTTCTTCTACTATCTCCCCCTCTTCTATCCCATCTTCAATCACAATCCGTGCGCCAATCTTCTCAATCTCCTCACACGGCAGCACATCATCATCAAACACATCATCATCTAGCATATCATCATCTAACTCTCTCAACGCATCAATCACATCTTCTTCATCATCAACCATCACCACATCATCACCACCAACTGCACCTGCAGACTCCCCCCTGAGCTGTGGAAGTCCCAAGAGCTTGAGTAGTTCTTGGCAACTCACCACCTGCACCTTTCGGTGCATTGGGATCATCGTCTCTGTCGTTTCTCTTCTTAGTCCTTAACTCGTCGCCTCTACAGCCTGTCTCCCCCTGAGATGCCAAGAACGCCTTCATAGCATCTATAATCCTCCCATGCTCAACCAGGAGGGACGACTGTAGTTGATTTTCTGCTACAAGGCGTTGAATAGCCTGGGTCTGGATAAAGTTGATCCTTGATTGCTCTGCCACGACCCGCTCAAGTGCAGCTATTCTCTCCGAGTCTGAGATGGTTGTATCGAAATCAAATCTCATATTAGATGTATCTGGAGTATACTCAGCAGGGATTTCGAATGCAACTGGGACTTCAGAAGCAGTTGTGGACGTAACCGCAGGTGGTATCATGACCGACAACCCTGCAGTTGCGACGACCGTCGACTCTACAAACCGTGCCACCACCTCTGAAGGAGTAAGCGTTGGAGGTGGTAACGACACAATCTCCGGAGTCGTCGTCTGTAGTGTGATGGATGGGATGCCAACAGCTGATGTAGCCACCACAGGAACATCTGCAGCGCTTGTAACCTGTACAGAAGTAGGAACGATTGACATACCTGACAGTGCGGATGGAGCAAAACGTATAACACGAGAAGTCTCTCCAGCTCCCATACCAGCACCTGTCCTTTCACGTCTCGAACGTCTGATCAACTTGTGTATGTCCTCCTCTTCTTCCTCTGACTCACTATCATCCACCGTCCTCTTTCTCTTCCCCAACGTCCTCTCTCTAGTCACCAACATCCTCCTCGCCTCATTCATAACATCGTCAAGATCGGAGTCAGCCACCGTCGTAGCTGCTCTAGTCACAATCACTTCCCTCACCTGTGCAGCAGAGACCTGCACTTCTTCATGTGGATCAAAACGATCCATGTCGAAGAAACCTTGGCCGCCAAATGCAGCATCAAGGTCTACATCCTCCTCAGCCGCCACCACAGGCACAGTAGGTACATCTCGAGTTGCTCCTGCCTGTTGTGGTTGAGGGTCTCTGAACTCGTCTCCCCGAGCTGGCACATACCCCGGGTTTATCAAGTACCCGAAGAGTGGAGTATGCCTTGGACGCAGTTCAGGCTTGCTCCTCGCACTGGAAGTGCGACATTGAGCAAAGATACGCTTGCTCACACTCTCCACGTATCTTATCGGGCGTCGTTGAGGCAAATTCGGAGCCACATGGTTCAAGATCATCTGGATGAATCTTGGATACATAATGAACCGCTCCCGAGCTATCGCCCTCCTCTGTCTGTCGATCTCGTAAAAGACCATCTGACTAAAACTATAACGTTTGTTATAAGTCAGAGCAGTCATTGCTGACTGCATGGTCGCACCCATACCATCAGTGCCCGCCTTCCCCCCAGACATACACATAATCATGACGTGCATGAGGAAGCGCCACTTATCGAGCAGGAACCCCTTCCGTCTCTGGGTATCGCCCAATGGACCAGAATAGCCCATTCGTAGAAACGCTCCATCACGAAACGGAGCCACAAAGTCAGTCGGGTCGTCCCGAGTCTCCTCTCCAAAGCGTAACGCCACCCGTATCTGTTCAGACGAGAACTGAACTTCCTGGTTGTTGACTGTTGCTCTCATAACCGGGGGCTCAACACGACAATCGTACTCCACCGTCTGCCAGAAATCCTCGATATTGGGTAAGGATATCGGCAGAGTCGTCGTGATTGCGTGAAATATCCTCGAGCGAATGAGGAAAGAAATGATCTCACGGTAGTCCTCTACGCCGCTCGCTTCCGGGTCTAAGGTAATGTACATGTTGTGACCCGGGAAAAATTGTCTCTGATTGTCACCTCCGTCATCTCCTCCAGTACCTCCAGCACCGGCAACAGCAGCCATATCTGCAACAAACGAACCAAGTTAGATAAACATTAAAGCATAACACAAGTTCGCTTATTACCATGAGCGAAGTTGTGATAAAGACTGTATAGGCGAAGTTAAAGTTTTGGCGAAGTTGGGAACAACTTCGCTTCAGCTTTAAGTTCGTCTAAAAATTATTAAGTTAAAAAGGTTCCAGGCGAAGTTAAAGTTGGGGCGAAGTTGGGAACAACTTCGCTTCATCTTTAAGTTCGCCTCACCACAACATCGCCTCAGGCGAATTTAAGCTTCAGGCGAAGTTGAGCATCAGGCGAAGTTACGGATAACTTCGCCTCAGGCGAATTTAAGCTTCTGGCGAAGTTACGGATAACTTCGCCTAAACCTTAACTTCGCCTGAATCTGAAACGGCGACAGTAAGGTTAATCGAAATCCGGAAAACCGGTGTTTCGATTAACTTTGACGATTGAGGAGGCTCAAACACATGATATTAATGATAACTAAACGACCAGGTTGTACATGAACACGTAAAACAAGTTTTGAAATCGGGTATAGGTTTCGAACATCCGAGGTCGTTAACCGGGTGTCGAAACAACCTAGGATTAACAACATCGAACATCGAGTAAAAGATATATAACCCAAACACACCTTTAAATCGGTTTGAGATCGAAGAAAGAAAACAAGTAGGATCAGTATATAAGTTCGCTGTGTAAACGGAGAATAAGTTCGCTGATATTTAGAATAATGAACTGTTTAACTCTTGAAAATCCTTATATAGGGGCGAAGTTATACAGGCGAAGTTACGGATAACTTCGCCTAGGCGAAGTTATCCACAACTTCGCCTGTTCAACAACATCGCCTATATATTTACAAAATTTAACCTTATAAGTTTTACAGTTTTCCAATTAAGTTATAAAACTTTCCTTTAAGAACTAAATGACACGTTCAAGTCCAAGTAACCCGTTATAAACAAATACAACTACAGAAAAAGAAAAACTTTAAACAATTTAAGTATAATGGATCAAATTTCAGTCTGGATATGGACTGCTACGTTTTAGAAAAGATCCGAACAGGAATCATACTAAGTATGTGACTGTCACATAGATCCGTGTTTAGCTGTATTATGACATAAAGAGACAGGTTGTAAGCAGGTAAATAACTTAAGATGGTTTTCATCGTTTCTGTGATACGAGTTAGGTTTAATTATGCCTCAAAATTTAAGTGGGCAACAACTCAGAAATATTGATGCCTCCTATCTCTCCTCAAAGCGTATTTGGCTTTCCCCAAGTCACCCAGAATTGACCTCGACCCATAGTGTCTGATTAAGTTGTAAGTACTCTTCATCTGTTTCCCGTTCTTCTTCTTACTCTAAGATTGAGAAGTCTTGACACTTTCAGTTATAGAATGTTTCAATAACTCAATTTTTTTTTTTTTAATAACTCACAAATTTACATAGACTTCAGAGTAGTAAACCAACTGCAAGTCCCGAATCTGGATCACTACAGTTTCTTGAAACGCTATCTTCACGGGAATCAGAACACACATGGGCTCGTGTATGACTGGGTAATCGCTTTTCTGCCTATCATTCGGAAAGATATATATGAAGACATGCAAAACTCTTAAGGAGTTTCCACGTAAAATCAAGTAGATTTAGTTTGTATCACGTCTACTTTTACGCACCATAAAAAGTTACCTTGACATACAATGACTGTCCTAAAGCCTTTTAAGCCTAATAACCTCACCAGTTAAGCACACAAAGTTAGTATATCTATCATTTTCCAAGGTTGGATCAATTTTCTGTTTAACATAGCAAACGTACTTCTTACGAAGTAGTAGACTTGAAAAATAATTTCATTTCCCTTAACATTAATCGCCCCGACCAAAACAAAGTCTTCAGGTAAACGGCTATCCCGAAGATCCAATGGATCAGCTGGACCGACCACATACTAGTATGTGTCCTTATAACTAAGTATGATCGACTAATTTTAAGCGAAAGAATGAAAACTCATCATAAACCGCCCCGGTCACAATTAGTAATCTGGTTAATGGCTATCCTCAAAATCTACAAGTAGAAAATGAGGACCAAAACATATCCGAAGACAAGTCCTTCAAACTGATGTAACCGACATATTTTTAAGCGATAGTGACCCCTTTTTTTTTGTTTTTTGTTTTTTTTTTAAATATTACAAGAAAAGCATGGTTACTCGGGATTGATCATCCCATTTAGCTCGATAAGGTTTTGAAATCTTGTTTTATCAAACGCTTTAGTATAAAGATCAGCGAAATTATCAAGCGTATCCACCTTTTCAAGCACTATCAGTTTCTTCTCAGCACAATCCCGTATGAAATGATGATGTATGTCAATATGTTTAGTTTTACTATGTTTCACGGGATTGTTAGTTACTGAGATAGCAGCTGTGTTATCAATGCAAATAGGAGTAAGTAAGAAATTCAGACCATAGTCGCGCAACTGTTGTTGAATCCAAAGAACCTGGGAGCAGCAGTTGGATGCTGCCATGTATTCTACTTCACAGGTTGAAATTGCGACCGAAGTCTGTTTCTTGCATTGCCACGACACCAACCTGCCACCAAGAAACTGACATCCTCCTGTTGTTGACTTCCGACTCTGATTGCACCCACCATAATCAGAGTCTGTGTAGGCGAATAGCTCCAAGTCTCCTCCTCTCGGGTACCACAACCCCAGCTTCGGTTTGCCCTTGAGATACCGCAAGATCCTCTTCACACCTTTCATGTGAGATTCCTTTGGGTTTGCCTGAAAACGAGCACAAAGACAAACAGCAAACATTATATCAGGCCTAGAAGCAGTTAAGTACATTAAAGAACCTATAATAGCCCGATACTGAGTTGGGTCCACATCTGCATCACCGTCTGACTCAGCACCTAATTTGTGATTGACGCAGATTGGAGTGTCGAATGGAGTGCTGTCCTCCATCTTGAATCGTTTGAGCACATCATGGACATACTTGGTCTGGTGAATGAACATCCCATCCTTCTTTTGATCAACCTGCAATCCTAAAAAGAAAGTTAGTTCACCCATAGCACTCATTTCAAACCTTTTCTTCATGACGGCCTCAAAATCTTGACACATGGAGACTTTTGATGCAGCAAAAATAATGTCATCCACGTAGACTTGCACTAGCAGGAAGTCGCTTCCTTGTCTCTTCACAAACAATGTGCTATCTATCTGACCTCTTTCAAACCCATTTTCAAGCAAGTAGTCTGACAGAGTTGAGTACCAGGCATGAGGTGCCTGATGTAATCCATACAATGCCTTGCTTAACTTGTACACATGGTCTGGAAAATCTGGGTCAGGAAAACCCGGAGGTTGCTCAACATACACAACCTCATCAACTTTCCCATTCAAAAAAGCACTCTTCACGTCCAACTGAAATACCTTCATCTTTTTATATGCAGCAAACGCCAAAAACAATCTTATGGCTTCCAACCTTGCGACAGGAGCGAACACTTCATTATAATCAATCCCCTCTTGTTGATTGAATCCTTTCACAACTAGCCTCGCCTTGTTTCTTATGATAATCCCTTTCTCATCTCTCTTGCACTTAAACACCCATTTTGTGCCAATCGCATGCACATGCTTTGGTTTTTCAACCAAATCCCAAACTTCCATTTTCTTGAACTGAGCCAACTCTTCTTGCATGGCTTCGACCCACGAGCTGTCCTTTAAAGCCATTTGATAATTTTTCGGTTCAATCTGGCTGATAAAGCAGGTGAACAAGCATTCGTTGATTATTCCTGTCTCCTTAATGCTTGTGTAAACACAGGTGTGCTCATCCAAGCTACGTCTTGTTTGTACACCGGAGGACACATCACCAATCACATTCTCCAAAGGGTGATCTTTATGAATTCTCGTGGTCAGAACAGAACCGACATGCAAATTGTCTTCCAAGTTAGAAGAGAGCTCGTCAATGGTTGTTTCATGCTGAGAGTGAAAAGGATTGATAAATTCTTCTTCAATTGAGGCAGCAGGGGTATCGATAGTATTTGATGAGGAAGGTTGACATTTATCAATCAGCTGTCTTTGCAATAGATTTTTTTCCTCATCAAGGATCATCTTCGTAGCAACTCTTTCTTCTTCTTCAGAGATATCTAAATCCGGTATGTTAAAAGACTTAAAAAGTTTAAGATAGTCGAAAAACTCCGCAGGTCCGTTGCTTGGTTTTGGCGGTTGGTAACTTGTGATATCTGTGTTACACACCACCTCAATATTGCTGGTCGATGTATTGAAGACACGTCTGTTGGGAGTCCCAACAACATAACCGACTAAGATTCCTTCATCGGCTACTTCACCAAATTTAGAATTTGTCTTCAAAATCGAACAAGGGGACCCGAATGGTTCAAGACCACTCAAGTTGGGCTTTCTCCCATGCATAAGCTCATAACACGTTTTACCAAGTCTTTTAACAGTTAAGACCCTATTCAGAACATAACAAGCTGTAGCAACAGCTTCAGCCCAAAACACCACAGGAAGCTTCGAATCAGCCAGTATAGTTCTGGCTCCTTCAATTAACGTTCTGTTCTTCCTTTCAGCCACTCCATTCTGTTGCGGTGTATACGGAGCGCTGTATTGGTGTTCAATCCCTCTCTGAAGGCAGAAGATCTCCATCTCAAAATTCTTGAACTCCGTTCCATTGTCACTCCTGATGAACTTAACCCTTTTATCCATTACGTTCTCAACTTTGGTAATCAAATTCTTCACCATCTGAGCCGTTTCGTCTTTTGATTTCAGGAAATACACCCACGAATATCGTGAGTAGTCATCAGTGATCACCAAGCAATAAGAAGTTCCTCCAAGACTTTTTGCATTCACGGGACCGAAGAGATCCATGTGAAGCAACTCCAGAGTACTGGCAATTGAATTGACTTTCTTGGTGAGATGGGATTTCTTGTGCTGCTTTCCCTTCTTGCACGCTATACATTTATCTTCAAAATTGAAATTTTTCAAGGGAACGCCCAGCACAAGCCCATTCCTGACAATGTGGTTCATCTTCCGAAGATGAATGTGCCCCATTCTCCTATGCCACAATTCGGACTCTGTTTCACTCGCTTTTTTTCATAAGGCATGAATCTGCCGTGGCCATTTCAGTTGATCTCATATCCATAGTGTACGTATTTCTTTCACGTGGAGCCTTCATCAAAATCCACTCCTCAGGTATCTGAAAACCTGGTTGCAACACAATCGCCTCGTTCTTTGTAAAGTGAACGGTGTACTCCTTATCACAAATCTGCGACACACTTAGCAGATTGTATTTCAATTCTTCTACAAAGTTAACATTCTCCAATGTCATCTTTCCGTTCGACACCGTTCCCCTTCCAGTAATATTGCCTCCACTTTCTCCGGCAAAGCTTACTCTCCCTCCTTGAACAGGTTTCAAATCGTGTAACAAGTATTTGTTACCCGTCATGTGCCGGGAACAGCCGCTATCCACAACCCAAAGATTATTGGCAGCCCTGTTCAACTGTTCCTGCACAACAAAGCAAAAGATTAGAATTTAGGGACCCAAGACCAATTGGTCTTGGATCTAAACATCCCAAACTTTGGCTTTCCAAAGTTAGTACTTTGATAAATCCTGTCAGTCCTACTAGGATACCTCCTTGAAGATTGATAGTGAGGCCTTCCAAACCTTAGTGAATTGAAAGAATTATAACTTGTGGTTTGGTTATTAGAAGAGTAAAACTGAGATTTATTTCTATGAAAACCTGAATTAGTTACATTTTTGAATTTTGAATGGTTTTCATTTTTAGCAGTATAATAATTACCATTAAGCTTATGCTCAGTTTTAGTAGGCCTTACACCTCTGAATCGCTGCTTCAGAGGGCAATTTGCAACAAGATGTCCTAATTGATTACATCTAAAACAACACCTATGTTCAACCTTTTTATCAACAGGTGTTTTAGATGTCGAGGCTATATTACTGCCCGTTCGTCTCACATATGGTGGGACGTACGGGTTTAGTGGAGTACTCTTTTTATTTGATTTATCTTTTTCTCCACTCTTGGGTAACACAACCTCCTCTTTTGCCTTACCAGACTCGGATGACTT
Organism: Bidens hawaiensis; assembly: GCF_021521415.1. Lineage (NCBI taxonomy): Eukaryota > Viridiplantae > Streptophyta > Magnoliopsida > Asterales > Asteraceae > Bidens > Bidens hawaiensis. The sequence continues at coordinate 21,151 of NW_027494649.1, read as the reverse complement.
ATCCGAATCCGACGAGACTGGACTTTGATCAGAAATTTCAACACTTGAAACAGGCGAACTTGTTTCGCCTCTACTAACATTTGGTTCTTTAACAGTTACCTTAATTGGCACTGTCTGAGCAACCTCAAAATCAATAGATTTCTGAACACTAGGGTTAAAAGTGTAATTGTGATTGTACGGTGGTGGAACCTCATGATAACCGATTCCTCCTCTCTTGGTAGAGGAACCTTGATCACTAACAAGGTGATCAAGAATAGCAGAGGAATTTCTGAACTGCTCCAGTTTTCGATTCAGTTCCACCACTTTCACCTGGTGGTCAGCAATCTGTTTTTCTCTCTCAGCAATTAGTTTGGTCTTTTCTTCCAAAACCTCATAACTTAAATCAATCACTTCAATTTTTTCAGCAAGTTTAGTTTTTAAACTTTTAACATCTTTTTCACAAGCTTTTATTTTAATTTTATAATTATTTTCTCTTGATTTAATAAAGTGATGATCTTCTTTTAAGGTTTTAAATTCAGCATCCAACCTAACATACTGATCGGTAATAGTTGCTAATTGCTCAGACAAGTTCTCACATTTTGAACAAGTAGTTTTAGAGCATACCTCGGAGAGCTTGTCATTAACGTCTGCCATAAGAGCCTTTTCTTCTCCGGCAGCCTTCTGATTTTCTTCTGTTTCGACCTTTGCCAAATTTGCCTGCTCGAAAGATTCTTTAGAAAGCAGGTTCCAGTTATATTCACCATCTCCTCTGGAAATCATGGCACTATAATCTCTTCTTCCCTCATTATGCGGTGTAGACTTTCCTTGACTTCGTTGTACACGCTCATTCCTACATTCTTTTGCGAAGTGACCGTTTTGTTGACAATTGTAGCACCTTACCTTTGACTTGTCGAACCCTGGTCGTCCTCCGACAAACTTTCTACCGGTCTTATTCATAAACCTCTTCACCCTCCTTACAATCATGGCCATCTGCCATTGTAGATCCATTTCTTCCATATCGTCATCATCAATCTGATCGTAATCTTCATCCAACATAGCTGGATCAACAATCTTCCCTTGAATATAGTTCTCATAGGAAGCAATGAAAGAAGCATAGAGGCCAAACTGCTCTTCAGCAGACTTGACACTCATAGGCATCTTGGAGTAGTTGTTGCTGGGAGCACTTGAAGAGCAACTACTCTTGCTTGCCTGGGGTTGAGAACCACTAGATCCAGCTGCTAAATAGCAAACATCCCCATTTGTGTTAACTGACACATGCCCCTCATGTGATGAGTTGGGGCCCGACTCTCCCTTCGAGTAGTAAGCAGCCGATTCAGTCTTTGAGCCTGAGCTAGTGTTGACTTTAGCTCCATACATACTTGGATCTTGAACCTGATCCATAGATGTCTCCTTTCTTACCATGTTAAGCTCAAAGGTCCTGAGCTTGTTGACTGTCGTTTCGAGATCATAAGTGGGAAAGTCCTTGTCTTCCCTCATCAGCACAGTGTACATCTCCCATTTTAGTGGGAGAGCATCCAGAAGCTTCTCAACTATCTCTTCTTCTCTGTAAGAAATGGAATAGTTGCTCAGTTCAGTCATCAGATGATAATATCGAGTGATGATATCATCTAATGATTCATTCTTCAAATACTTGAAGACTGAGAACTGGGTCTTGAGCAGTTTTATTTTTGAAGCCCGGATTCCTACATTTCCTTCAAATCTGCTCTCAAGGGCTTCCCAAAGCTCCCTTGCTGAAGTGTACTTCCTAAAAGTATGAAGGATCTCCTGTGGAAGAGCCATGGTAATAGCAGCATGAGCCTTGCTCTCAGCCTTATACATCTTCTTCTCTTCTTCTTCCATTTTACTATACTTCTTGATTTGGTCACGACCTTCATACTCCATAATTGGTGGAATATAACCATCCTGGATGCATACCCACATCTTCGCATCCTGGTATTTGACGTACTGTATGAACCGATCCTTCCATGCAACGAAATCGGTTCCCTTCAGCAATCTTGGGGCCTTGGTAGCCGACCCTGCTTCAACTTCCATCTTCACTAACTCAGAGATGTTGATCGACGACATCTTTTCCGAAAAGTAAGAAACCTGAAAAGTAAATTTTTTTTTTTTTTTTTTAAATAAAGTACTGTAGGCGAAGTTACGGATAACTTCGCTTGAAGTAGGCGAAGTTGTAGAGAACTTCGCTGAAGAACTTCGCTGATAACTCTGCTGATTAACTTCGTTGATTCTTAACTTCGCTTAAGGTAAGCGAACTTAGGAATGAGGCGAAGTTGTAGATAACTTCGCTGATATAGGAGAACTTGAAAAGGTAGGCGAAGTTGTGGATAACTTCGCTTAACCTTATATCTTCGCCGAAACCCTACGTACAGTGACGGCAACTTCGCCTGATGAACACGGACGTTTTTGAAGATCTGGAATCTGGATTTAACAAGGTTTTTGATGGTGCAAAGGCTTGAATACTGTGGTAGTAGGTAAGATTGACTTAGAAACACGAAAACACGTCCCGCGAATAGTCGAAACGGGACGAAATCTATACCCGCGTGAATATCCCGAACCTCACAATCGAGCAAATGCTCTGATACCAATTGTAGGTTCCCTGGACGGATCGCACGAGATATCGCGGTCTTCTCAGGTGCGGAATCCCTGCGTAGATCGTTACGAGTATAGAACGCAAATCAAACAAACACGATACGATAAACGAACACGTTATATTGATAATCGAACATGTGATACGATATCACTATTACAGACTCGTGAACCAAAACTGCTAACAACTATCACACGATTCACTCAACTCATTTTCCAACTATCCGTAACCTATATATAAATACACGACAACTTCGCCTGATATGTTCAGGCGAAGTTGTCCATAACTTCGCTTGTTCAACAAGTTCGCCTAGGCGAACTTGTTAACAACTTCGCTTTAAACAAAAACATAAATAACAATACAGACTCGATTACAGACACTAGACTATGAACTACTGACATTCATGCACCAACATGTCGGCCGATGTTGGATAAGTTAGTTATCGTCTTCGTCGATGATATATTGATTTAATCCAAAAGCAAGTTTGATCATGCCGAGCATCTGAGAGAAGTATTGGAGACTCTAAGGAAGGAGAAATTATATGCTAAGTTTTTTAAATGCGCGTTCTGGTTAAGAGAAGTGCAATTTCTAGGCCACGTGATAAATCCTGAAGGGATTTCAGTGGACCCAGCTAAGATTGAAGCGATAACGAATTGGAAGACTCCGCAGAATCCGACTGATATACGAAGCTCCTTAGGGTTAGCTGGCTACTATAGGAGATTCATCGAAGGTTTCTCCAAGATAGCCGCACCTTTGACCGGTATGACCCGAAGGTCGATAGTATCCTTTTTTTACCCGATGGAGATGAGGATCTGGTTGTTTGTACTGATGCTTCGTATCGTGGGTTAGGTTGCGTGCTAATGCAACGAGGGAAGGTGATAGCATACACGTCTAGGCAGTTGAAAGTCCATGAGAGTACTTATCCGACATGATTTAGAGCTAGCAGCAGTAGTGCATGCTCTTAAGATATGGAGACACTATTTGTATGGTACTAAGTGTACTATCTACATGGATCATAAAAGTTTAAGGTACTTCTTCGAGCAGAAAGAACTGAACATGAGACAGAGAAGGTGGTTGGAGCTGATAAAGGATTACGACTGCGACATTAAATACTATCCTAGTAAAGCTAATGTGGTCGCTGATGCGCTAAGTCGTAAGAATGAGGAAGTCATTGTAACAGTGAAGTCATACCAGCTGATTATGAACTCAAGTCTATTTGAATAAATCATCAAGGTGCAATCAGAGGTGCTGGTAGATGAAGCGCTAGTGAATAAAGAAAGGATTTTCGGTCAGCAAGACGAGTTGATGGAAAACACGCATGGTGTTAAGACTAGGTTTGACCGTATGAGGATCCCACGTCATGGAAATCTTAGACGAAGCTCATAAAAGGTATTCAATTCATCCAGGAACTGCTAAGATGTATCAGGATTTGAAAAGAGACTACTGGTGGCCGAGAATGAAGAACGATGTGGTAGATTATGTTAGTAAGTGCTTAACTTGTTTACAAGTCAAAGCCGAACATACGAAGCCTTATGTAAAGATGCAACCTTTGGAGGTACCAGAATGGAAATGAGAACACAACACCATGGATTTCATAACTAAGCTACCTCATACAGCTAAGCACCATGATACCATCTAGGTGATCGTGGACCGTTTGACCAAGAGTGCTCACTTTGTGCCCATACGAGAGGCTATCTCGTCAGAAATGTTAGCAAGCTTGTTCATAAAAGAGGTTGTATCTAAACATGGAGTACCATTATCGATCGTGTCCGATAGAGATACTCGGTTTACGTCGAGGTTTTGGAAGAAGTTCCATGAAGCCATGAGAACGAGATTGAACATCAGTACGACGTATCATCCTCAAACCGATGGACAGTCTGAAAGGACAATCCTAAACCTTGAGGATATGCTACGTGTTTGTGTTTTAGACTTTGGAGGAAGTTGGGATGATCATCTCCACCTGGCAGAGTTCTCCTATAACAATAGCTACCATTCAAGTATTGGTATGCCACCGTACGAGATAATGTATGGAAGACGATGTAGGACCCTGGTGTGTTGGGGAGAGATTGGTTAGAAAGAGATGGGAAGCTTAGAAGTTGTGCAAGAAACTTCTACAAAGTTTGATCAGATTAAAGCAAGAATGAAAGCTGCTGAAGATCGTCAGAAGTCCTATGTTGATAAGCGGCGACGACCGATCGAGTTCAACTTTGGTGACAATGTGATGCTCAAGGTCTCGCCTTTTAAAGGAATCATTCGTTTCAGGAAGAGAGGAAAACTGAGTCCGAGGTACATTGGACCGTTTAAGATTATGGAACGTACAGGTGAAGTGGCTTACAAGCTAGATTTACCCGAAGAGTTAGAGGGAATTCATTCTACCTTCCATGTTTCTCATATGAGAAAATGTTTAGCAGATGAAACGTCTCATGTGCCATTATTGGACACTGAGGTTGATGAATAGTTGAACTACATTGAGCATCCAACTGAGACAGTTGATCGCAAGGAAAGGCAATTCCGTCACAAGGTTATACCCTTAGTGAAAGTGATATGGAAGCATAGCAAAGGATCGGGCGCTACATGGGAAGCTGAGGATGAGATGCGCAAGTTTTATCCGAATTTGTTTATGTAATCGTTAGATTTCGAGGACGAAACCTCTTAAAGGAGGGAAGACTTGTAACATCCTGTTTTTTCTAGTTTCGGTTAATAAATGGAAATATGAGTTATTATAAGTCGGGCTAGTGTTGGGTTAAATGGATATGGGTTATGGATTTGGGTCATGAAGAAAAGAGGAAAAGACCATGGGCTTAAGCCCATGATCCATAGTTATATAAGCATTAATTACCCGTTTATTATTCATTTACACATATTCCATACACCACCAAAACACACACTTAGCTCTCTCTCATCTTGCTCTCTCTCTCTCTAGCCGAAATCACCAAAGAAAACCGATCCCGATCCAAGGTATGATAGTATGATATTGTATGAGCTCAAATCCATTAGATTTAGTCACAAAACGACGAGCCGACACCTTTAAATCGTTAAAGTCACGAGATCCGGGTGGAATCATGTATAAACTGAACCCAAGATGAGCTTAGGGATCATCCTAGCTCAGATCTTGATCAAACGGGACGAAAAACGGTGAAAAACGAGTGAGATCTCGGTTTTCCAGCGAAGTCACGGTTTTCGGGAGACGGCGGCGCCGGAAAACGGCGTACGAGGTTATCGTTATGTCAGAGAATGTCTGACATTCTCTCTGACCTAACCCTAATTCGTTAACGGGAAGTTAACGAATTAGAGGTAATTCGTTAACAGGGAGTTAATGAATTATAAGCAAGTCGTCAAGTGATTCGCAAACGAAAACTTAACGAACTAGCCTTAGTTCGTACCCAATTCGTTAAGGAGAAAGATAACGAATTAGACGGACCAATTCGTTATGGAGTCCGATCTGTTACGTGGACTGATTCGTTATATGGACTGATTCGTCAAAGGACCAGTTCGTTATAAGGTCCAGTTCGTGTTAAGGACCCATTTGTTACAAGGACCAATTCGTTATGAAAACCCGATTCGTTAAGAGCAAAGTAACGAACTAGAAGTTTGAGTTAATGACAGAACAGTCCCTAGACTTAGAGAAAGAATGAGATACTTACAAATTAGTCCTTGGACTTTGATAATTGAAGAAAGATACCTTTAAAGGTTAACGAGTAACTATTAACTAACCGGTAAAGGTTCAATGAAGTAAAACCGGCTTAGACGCTTAATATTAATTAAGTAATTGATAAGAAGAGCTAGAACCGTATTTAATATATGTAATGATTAAACAGTTAGTCGTGCACAGCTAAGGAAAGGAATAACAATTAACGGCGAGCGTAACCGAATTCAGGTGAGTTTCTAGCCCCACCTCCTTGTTATGTTTTCGAGGCTGTATGCATACTTGATGTGATAGTTAATACACTTACCTTAAGTGGTAAGTGTATGCCTTGTACGATTTATGTATGATGATTGTTTGACGATGCATGAACGATCTTCAGATATTGCATGTACCGTCAAATGATAGTTAAAGGCTTAATTGATGTGTATATATGATAAGTGAAAGATGTATGTATGTTATGATGATAGCACATGAACAATCTTCGGATACTGCATGTGCTGCCAGGTGATAGTCAAAGATATGACTATATATATATATATATGATATATGAATGATGTATGTATGTTATGATGATGGTACGTGAACGATCTTAGGATATTGCACGTAATATTAAGAAAGGAATGTAAAGACAAGTATGGTACAATGTACTAAATATAGGGAACCAACCCTAATAATGTCGGTGAATGAAGGGAACCGACCCTAATAATGTCGGCGAATGTAAGGAACCGACCCTAATAATGTCGGCGAATGCAGGGAACCGACCCTAATAATGTCGGCGAATGCAGGGAAACGACCCTAATAATGTCGGCGAATGTAGGGAACCGACCCTAATAATGTCGGCGAATGCAGGGAAACGACCCTAATTATGTCGGCGAATGTAGGGAACCGACCCTAATAATGTCGGCGAATGCAGGGAAACGACCCTAATTATGTCGGCGAATGTAGGGAACTGACACTAATAATATCGGCGAAGGTTATAGGGCGGAATGCTCTTTAAAACGTATATGTATGAATGAAAGTATGTAAAAGGCTGTTTGGTTCATTCAGATCTGAATGAGTCAGATCTGAATTAGTATCTGTCCCATTCAGCAACAGCAGTAAGTCTGAATGATTCAAACATAATTTTAACCATTCAGATGTTTTTCTGTTTGGAACCAAACAGTCTGAAGTCTGAATGAATCAGATGTTTACATCTGAATGGTTCCATTCAGATGTAAACAAACAACCCCTAAGAAAGTATGAAAGAAGACTGAAAGTACGTATATATGTAAGTATGTAAGGAAATGTGAAGGTATGTACATTCGGGTGCATATGTAAGTATTTGGATGTATTGCATGTCGTCTGATTAACTAGAACTCACTCAGCGTAGCTGACTTTTAGTATGCACGCAGGTTAACAGATTGAGGCATTTGGTTTGAGCAGTACACATGGCAATATTGAAGAGGCTGGCATCTGAAGATTTGTCGGGATGTTTTGATACTATAATTTAATTATGTTTTAAAAGGACAAGTTATGAATATTTGTAATGAATGGTTAGCTATTATTATTCCGTGAAAGTTTTAATTAACTCTGATATTTAGAACTGTGTTATGAGTAAATCCAACGTCAGATGTAGGGCACCGGTAACGGGGCCTTACATCATACTTGCTGCTAAAAATCAAAAACTTGATAATCATAATTTTATATGTTTCAAAATGCTTGTTCGGTTTAAGTCCGTTTTACCGTAACTCGCCTATAAACGCCATTTCTTTACAAAAAGGGCGTTATTAATATTGAGAATGGTTTATAAAGTTATAATAAAGTATTTTACATATCACTTATGGAAAAATATCAATTTTATATTTTTTAAGCATTTTAGTCTTTTAAGGTCGGCTCGTTGTCGGTTTTAAACGAAACAATGAGTTTAAACTTGCAAACGGGACTTTTTTTTTTCTAAACCTACTTTTCCTTTAATATTTTATAATTTATATTTGTCATTTTAGCTCACAGGTTTCTGTTCTAATATCATATTTTTATAATTTCAGTTTTTAAGAAATAACCGGTTTCCTAAAATGCCCTTTCGTTATAATTTTAACAAAAACTCACTTTTGCTTATCTAACTTGTTAAGACCTGTTATAATACATATACATAGGTTGTTTTGACATTTCATGGGTTTTAAAAAGACACTCATGGCTGCATTTTTGCTAACGGCCCCGGTTTTGGCCCGTTAGCGCCTTTTGTTCGGTTTTGAAAACAATGTTTCACTTAAAATAGTTTTGGAACATATTATATATCATGAGAACATTATTCTTAAGGCTGCAAAAAGATGCTATAGTATTGTAAAGGTTGCACCACTCATTTCTTATTTTAACGGGTCACAAAAGTGTCGGCTTAAATGATTTATAATACACAGTTTATTATTATCGGTTGGGGCTGGTATTTTCCAGATTTAAGGACTTAAATAGATATGTTTAACTTCTAAAAATCGTTTTCAACACCCAAAAGTTAATATGGCCGCTTACTGGTGCGGTTTGGCCCGTTAACACCTTTTATTCGGTTTTATAATGGTGTATGAAACTCTAACAGATTGTGGACAGATTCTTTGCTTACATTAACCCCATTATAAATATCAAACCTGGACATAAAAAGATTTCATACATGGGGGGTTGTGTTTTCAGGTCGGTTCTTTGGGTTTTACGGGTTTTTAAAGTGACGGTTTTTAAGTTAAATATCAGGATACTATGAACTATCATCGGAAAGTTTAGCTTGGACATTCTACGGGCTCCAAGTGATGTTATAAACTTCTTAAAAGTATGGAGAATTTCCAGATTTTATACAGTCTTGGTCTGGGTTCGTTTCGAATTGTTTTACTCGTGAATTTGGCAGCTAAGGAGGTTCCAGTTTGGTCATGGTTTTACTACCGTTTCTGGCCAGGATTTTGGTTTCAAAACAGGTTATATTCTTCATGGGTTCTGGTAAGTTTAACAAGATTAATATATTCAGTCAATACCATGTTCTTTTGTTTTAAAAACTGAATTAATCTTTTAGGATTTTATTATTGTAAAATCAGTTTATAGCTAGTAACGAGTTCGAGTTCTCGAAGGAGTAATGACCTGTACATGATTTTCATTCATCATGTACATAGTTGGCCATTCATAGGGCAACACATGGGTTTCAGAAACACTTAGAATTAAATGACAAGAATGATAGACAAGCACTCATGGTTACCTTGAATACTTTTGGGTTTCACGAGTAGGATTAAAATCTGGTTCTTGAACTGAATTTGTGAGCGACACAGAAACTTCGGGGCTGTGATTTTGGTTACCGGTTTATTAGAATATCAAATGAATAAGATAAGAATGGAATGAACAACAATACAATGTTAGATACAACAAATGATTACCCGGTTTATGGTGATTATTGGCAAACCCGGTTCTTCAAGCATGAGTAATTGCATAGAACAATATTGATGAAGGTTTGCAAATGAGTTTAATTGTGATTGCAGGTTACTAGTATGCCAAAAAGAAGGTCAGATTGCAGAGAATTTCTTGGGTGATGAGGCATGCAGAATTCTTGATTGGAGGCAGTGTCTGATCAAACATGATAGGGGGAAGGGGCTGCGAGGGTTCAATTGGCTGAGCATGATTTGTTTTGATTATTTTGGAGATATCATAGTTTCTTCTCTTAGTTTAGTTACTAATAAACTTCATCAATTAATTTATAAAATAGCACATGGGAACCGATTTATATATATAAATCACTGGTTTAGGTTATTTAGATGATCTCTAATGTGTCACAAATCACGTTTATCGATTCTCGTTCCGTTTGCTTTGGTGACCGAACGGTAATATAAGAAACCATTTGATGTTTGAGTTAAATATTGAGGACACCCAGTATGATTTAAATAATTATAGAGTAGTTCATATAATGTTTGGAGTTATCGGGTTCATTCGGGTTAACCGAGTTTTGGTTTCATTTGATTAATTTGGGTCGAGCCCATTAGCTATAATCTTGATAGTTCGAGCCAAGCCCATCGGCGTACGGTTCACTTCAACTATTCAACCAATATAACTCTCGGTATCAAACAATAAGTTTTCTTCAAAAAAAAAAAAATTCCAGCCCTGTTTTTGGGGTTGTTACAGTTATAATAACCTTTTAAAATGTAAGTTTGATCGAAACCGGGTTAAAGTATCTAGCCTTAATATTTACTTAACCTATGTTAAGTAATAAGGTGGGTAAAATGCAAGAATGCAAGTCCATTGGGAATAAAGATACTAAAACGGGTTTTAACGAGTGTTTCGGGTTTTTGGTTCGAGTCTTGATAATTGGTCAAACCCAAAGTCAACTTTCCAAAATAATGAATGTTATGAGATAACTCAATAAAATTTAATAAGACTTAACCAAGTATGTAGCTCTATTGTTTTAGAACTAATAACGCCCGTTAAGTGAGTGTTCGGTTTTGTCGGTCCAAACTTTGTTATGAGATCAAGTTGGATCCAATATTTCCAAGTACTTATGAAAAAAATTAAAATCAGTTTGTAAACTATTTTTAAAGAAATATACAAGTATTGATAGCTAAAAACACCACTATGTGTCTTAAGCGAGTGAAAATCGGTTTAGTTCGGTTCCATCTCCCAATAAGTTCATAGATGGTTTCCACATGCCCAAATGTCCAAGAACTTGTATAATAATGTACAAATGAAAATACTTAAGTTTTACAACAAAAAATTTAACAATAAAGTCTTTAAACAAAAGTTCGGTTTACGGTTCGGATCTAGTTTCAGGTTCAGACCGAGTTTAGAATCTACTAACCCATAACCATGGACTCATAAAAATGGTTTTATAAACTGGGATCTAACATTAAACATGTGTAAAACAAGTATTTAACTAAAACTAGTAAGAAAAGTTTGGTTTACGGCTTAGAGCTATTTACGGTCAAACCGAAGCGTAGACCCTCAAACCCATAACCATGGAACTTGTAAATAAACTAAAGACAGAATTACAAATTTTGTCCTTTAAAAAAAGCCATATTACGGTTCGTGTCCTTTTTTTAGTTTCTTTGCAGGCGGTGTCCTTTAAACATTTTTTTCCTACACGTTATATCCTTTACGCTAACTGGGTTAGAAAAACTCAGTTAAATACTCTCACGTGAAGCGCATGTGAGGGTATTTTGGTCTTTTCAACGAAGTGGTTCAAATATATTTAATATATATTTAATAATTAATATTTATAAAATAAACTCTCTCTCCATCTCATCTCCAATTCATCTTCATCTCCATTCCACCTCCAAACTCTTTTTCTTCCACCACTCTCCCGGCCACCATCACCATCGCCACCACCTGCAACATGTGTCACCATCACCATCTCCAAACTCTTTCTTCATCTCCATTCCACCTCCAACATGTGTCACCATCTCCCATCTCTATGACCGCCATTAGATCCGACCACCCTGCAACGCCAAACGGCTTAGATCCAAACTCCGACGAACCCATATCTGACGAACCAGATCCAAACTCCGACGAACCCATATCCGACGAACCAGATCCAAACTCCGACGAACCCAGATCCGACGAACCCATATCCGACGAACCAGATCCAAACTCCGACGAACCCAAATCCGGCCACCTCCAACCCATCCACCACCACCGGATCCGACCACCTCCAACCCATCCACCGCCACTGTTTTGAATAGCCACGGCAGATCTAGCGAACAAGAAAAAAACATCCCAGATCTAGCGAACAAGAAGGATGGTTGTTGTTGTGGATGAGAAGAGACGGCGACGGTGTGGACGGCGACGACGGCGAGGATGATTAGGATGAGTAGAGTGGCGGTTATTGTGATTCCAGTGTGGTGGTGAGTCCGGCGGGTTGTTTAGGGTGGATTTTCTCAGTCTGTGATGGAGAATTGGTTGGTGAGATTGGATGAATAATGTTTTGGGTTGATAATGGTGTGTGGATTGAGATTGATGATGGTGATTGAAGAAGGTGTAGTTATGTTATTATTATTGTTATTATTATTAATATGATAATATGAATTTGTTTTGAAAAGACTAATATGCCCTCACATGCGTCTCACGTGAGGGTATTTAACTGAGTTTTTTTAACCCAGTTAGCGTAAAGGACATAACGTGTAGGAAAAAAATGTTTAAAGGACACCGCCTGCAAAGAAACTAAAAAGAGGACACGAACCGTAATTTGGCTTTTTTTAAAGGACAAAATTTGTAATTCTGTCTAAACTAAAATGAGTAGAAGTTAAGCATGGTTAGTATGTATAAACAAGTTATATAAGTATATATATATATATATATATATACATATATATATATATCAAGAACACGAAGTTCTCCATGAAGCCTTGCCTTACAAGGTCCGAAAACTCACCGATCGGAACCAGAGGAGTAACTACCAAAGGAAACAAATGGTGTATATTATTATATGTTGTACAACCATATTCAAGTATTATTAAGACTATATAAGCAAATTAGAATTGAAGATTTAACTTAGTTTGACTTTTGAAAGCCAAACCTTCAAGAACACTAAGAAAATAACATTAAGATCTTTGATATTTGAGAGAGTTTTTGGTGTTGTAGCAGTGAATAATGGAAATGGTGGTGTATATATAGGGTAAGGATAAGGGTCAAACATGGGTGTAGATAACAAGTATTTGCATGTAAAATAGATCAAAACAAAGCACAAAACAACAAAATTCGTAGCTGCGGACCAGATGGTCATCGCGCCACGCGATGGGGCTTGGCCACCCCCATCGTGCCACGTTATGGGCTGGTCACCAGATTTTCCAAACTTTCAAAAATGGCAGATTTGGCCCCCGAAGTTCGTTTTTAAATGATTTTTACTCATTTTAAGGACCGAAAAGGATGTTTTCAAGACCCAACAAGTGTGAAACAATATTGTAACATAAAATCCACCATTTTGATTATATCACGGGTTTCTTTTTATAAAACGGGTCGGTTTACATAATAAACGATTATGAAACGAAAACGAATCAAAACCCAAAATTGACGAATGTCACAATTCTGATCCCTTTCCCCATTCATTCTTAATGTTTTTGACCTCGTCGTATATCTCTTCCCCTGTCATAGGCTCTTTAGCGGTTCTCATCTTTTCTTTTCCGTTTAACGTCTTTGTTTGTTTTTTGAAAGGGTGGTCATGTGATAGATACCTTTTGTGGGCAACATAACTCGGTTTCTTTCTGTGATAAAGTCGAACACACTGAGTGTCGCCCCGATATCCTACACAACCTTTGAATACACTGTAAGGGAAACAACTGTAACGATTCTGACAAAACCAGGTATACCCTAACCGATAGACGTTAGTACGTCATAGGTAATGTCGGGTACATGAGATACCATGGTAATTATACGAGAATACATGGTTCATAGTATAGATTGTATGTGAATATATAATTCACCGTATTGAATATGCGATCAATCGATCGATAGTTATTGAAACCCGAATGAATCGAGGGTTCAATTATAGACGAGATATATGATATTTAGTGATGTTACGAAGTATTAAAGCTTCGGGGTAAGTGGATTAAAGCGCAGAAAAAGGATTTCGATTTAATAGTACGTCGGTACGTTAAACGAAACCTTTAATACCAAACCGAGCAAGAGACGATCGATCAAGCCGAAAAAGATGCGTAATAACTAATAATATGACGTTTCGAGTTAATAAATGTCAAGAGTTAAGTTTTTAAAGTCTTTAAATCGGTTTTGTATAAATTTTATTTTTAAGCCGAAAAACAACCATTTCGGCCTCGTTGTAAGCCGAATTAAACGTTTAACCGAGAAACGAACTGAACCAGATTATCCAAAACATTATCCGGATTTCGGATATCCAAATGAGTGGCCAAAAATGAACTTGTGGGACCCACCCCATCCACCCCATATGTCCGATCGGACCACACACATCAAAACACACTTCATTTTCTTTTTTTCACAACACAATTCATCAAACCTCCAATTCTCTCAAGACCAAGAGCCAAAAACCGAGATTTTTGACACGAAAAACCGAGGTAAAATTGTGTTATGTACGTGTTTATGTTCGTTTCTTGAGTGTTCTTGCAAGGAAATGAGATTCCAAGTGAAAAAGGGTGAAAGCCCGAGATGGAACCGATTCTTGCATGATCAAGTGATGTATACGGGTTATACAAGGGATCTTGGTCCAAGAAAAGAGTTAAACGAATCAAAAACGAATTTTTACGGTTAAATCTTTGTTTTTAAAGCATAACCGAAACCATGAAAGAAATGGCTTGATTGTGGGTGTAACTTGCTTGGTGCGGTGTTATTGTGCTTGTAGGTGTTGTACCTAGTTGCTAGCAAAGGCTAGAAAGCGAGACTCTTGCGGTTTGAGGCTAGAAACACAAGGTAGTTCGGTTTTGTATGATTTATGTATTTTGGACAGATTGTGGCTCGTTTGGAGTTAGGTCATGAAATTTTACAGAGGTGTTAAACACATGAAAATATGAGTTCTGTGAATATTTGGTAATTTTTGGATAAAGGATTAATATTTGGTGAATTTAATTCTCGGTTTTGGCCAAAAATGGTGAAAAATAGTTAAATATCATGAAAAATTCTGGAAAATTTCAGATAAGCTTTTCATATCATGTATAAGTCACACACAAAATTTGAGGTCCGTTGGAGAAGTCTAAGTAGGCTTTTCGGTTAAACGAGTTCTAGGGATTTCTAGCTCGGTTTTGGTAAAAAGGGCATGTGAAAGAAGATTTTGGTTCTGGAAAAATTACAGGGGACTATGTGGATGGCAGGGGACATCCAGGAAAAATTTGGGATTTTTCAAAGATCGTTTGGTATTTACGACATATTTAGTGTTTAAATGGTGTTTATAAATAGATAAATAAATTTTTAATATAAGAATTAATTCTGGAAATATTTTTATAAAATTCCCCACTGTTAAAAAGTGGTTTGTACAAAATGTCAAGATCCGAGAGTAAACGGATAATTAATCGTGCTAATTATCAAACTTTTAAAGTTAAAACGCGTAAACCGGTGAAGTTCGCTAAAGCGAGCTGACTGGTGTATAAAAACCTTAAAAATGGACTATTTTCATATAATTGAGTTAAACAAGTAAAAATGAATCATCCGAAAATAATTCGGATGATTTGGGTATTTTTAACCGATTTAACAGTTTCCGGTACGCCAAAGACGGAAACGGGTCCCGCGGCCAATCGGGACGTCTAAACCGAGCTATAATTTCACATTTTAAATTAAGTTATCAGACAACCACTATTTTCGAGTCGTGTGTGACCAAACTCATTTTTGAAACATAAAACGGATATTCGTGCTAGGCACGCAAAACGAGAAAACGACTAATAGAAATTGTGACCATGGAACTCTAAACGACATCACAATCTGAGTCCGGAGAAGTGTTTCTGGGTTAACATTGCCCCCGGAACAGGTACAGTCCTGGGTTAACAGTGTCCCCAGATGTACCGATTGATAAGGTTAAAGATTTTATAAACAATAATTGTATAATAACGATCGTAGGGATCATATTACAGATTGGACGTGTTAATTGATAATGATTGTTGATACCTGCTTGCATGTGCTAAGGTGAGTTTCACGAGCCCCTTTTTACTGAAATGTTTTAAATATTTTCCCGGGGCGGAAATCATGTTTCTATCAAAATGATTAAGTACATGCTGAACACATGGAAATGAATGTATTTATATAATGTTTATTGTACGGGAATTGTACGGTAATGTATTAAAATGGTAATTGTTTGAGTTGTTAATATTGTAAGGTTCCGCAACAGTGTTCTGGGTTAACAGTGTCCCCAGAGGTTATTGGAAGTTTCTGGGTTAACAGTGTCCCCAGAGGTTAGTGGAAGTGCTCTGGGTTAACAGTGTCCCCAGAGGTTATTGGAAGTTTCTGGGTTAACAGTGTCCCCAGAGGCTATTAAATGTATTTATGGGTTAACAGTGTCCCTAGATAATATTATATTATGATATGGATTTATCATGGTTTACTAAAATTGTGAAACTCACAAACTATTTGTAGTTGACCCGTTTTCTCACATGCTTTTCAGGTACAACTAAGATAAAGTGATTGATTACGTGCTAAGTGCTTGATGTGTGTAAGTTTTGCGTGCTGGACGTTAGGATACATTATAACAGATAGAATTATGAATCGTATTGTTTGATGTGTGTATCACCTAGACGGTAATGAAAGATGAGATAATGTAATTTTGAAGTATATTAATGCATTCGGTTTTCTTTATAAACAATGTGGTTGATATCAGAGGTGTCTGTCGCATCCCGTTTACGTTTCCGCTGCGGTCACGGGGTGTTACAGAACTTGGTATCAGAGCCATTGGTTATAAAAGAATTAGGATGTCTTTAAAAGATACCTAAAATATAACCTGTAGCTCAAGTATTATAGGATCTGAATATCAACTACTAATATATAGTGACGGGATCTGGATGAACTTGAATGGACAAGTGAGTTATTATGGTCCGGAACATAATAACAGACTTGTCCGCACGAGGGAATTCAGGGGAAGTCACTGGGGACATTAATAGGTAAAAATGGCAACATATGTGTAAAGTATATGATATTATTTATACGTGCTAATGTGTATATATATGTATGTACATATCTTGTGGGTACATGTACTGAGAAATGGGACCCGGATAAGGAACCGGGGGATGAAATAATAAAAGTACCGAGGATGCTGGAATTCTTAGAGCATCGGTTGATGATAAGTCTGACTTATCGGGTCACAGCTATGATAGCACCAAGTTAGACCTCCCGTGTGACATTAACCAGAAATATCTAGTAACCGTCACTCCCAACCAAAGTTGATAAATCTCATACCCTACCAACACCGGTACCGTATATTCTAATAACCCCCTATGTTCACCCGAACCGTCGACCCTCACGTACGGATGGACCTGTACCTGAACCCATTCTTATTCCATTAAGGTAAAGGAGTAAATAAATAAAGTAAAATAAAATAATATATTGAAATATATATATATGTATTGCTCACTCTCAAACATATGAGTCATACCACCTCCAGATCGAGAATTACTGATTTTAGCAAACCTAGAACGCCTGAGGACATTGACTGAGCAAGTGTAGAGTTTCCCATAATTGTAATTAATAATATTTGAAGGCAACCCATGTTGCGCAATTACCTTGAACCTTGCAACTCCCTATGTTATCCTTACATTCGTTAGATGTCTACACCCAGGTATGCTCGAATAGAATGATTACCTATACACAAAGAAGTGTTGGAATCATTATAGCATAGTTGGTTGTTCGTTTGTAGGTGGTATACTGTGTATGCCGGATATACGAATAGACACGGATATTATAACTCCGTGGTACGTAATCGTTTGGTGCTCACGGTGAGCATGTATCAGTTTTGCTGATATGCAGAAGGATATTGAAATCAAGTATGTTAAACATTAATCCTTATTGAGAAAGATCTATATGTCAGTTGGTGACAAGGGTTATGAAACATATTAAAACGTTAACCGACGTCAGGTTAAGTCCATATATTATTATATTTGTGGGACATATATATTAGATACTGATATGTGTAATATGTATGATAATATTTGGTGTGTATGTGTACCTGCTGTCATGATTGAGCTGGTAACGAGTTATACGGTGAGATTAGTATTGATTACTGCGTACGGGATGAGTACGGCAGAATGACATAAAAAGAGTAACTCCAATGATGGAGATAGATATGATTCAGTTGATTGCTCAAAGATAGCAGATGATGATACCGAATGTCGTATCATAGATCACTGCTAGTGTTGATGCAAATGTGATCGCAAGATTGTAGATCGAGCAATCACATGAATATGAATATTTCAATTCTTGGTGGTATTACTAAAAGTGATAATGTTCCACCGAATACTATTATGACTACAAGTGTTAGTTATAAACTAAACATGAATAGTAGTCGTAATGAATTAGATCCGGTATGAAGGATATGTCTGTTGATTGTGTTAAGGAAATTATTAATAGTTACTGATGGTAAAGGGAGGAATAGATTAGCGAGTGGATAGAAAAGATCGAAATGGTTAAGGATATTGGTATGAGTCTAGAACATTGTGTAGTGAATTATGCTACAGATATGTTGGTAGATTATGTTGTATCGTGATGGAACACGATGGTACAAAATTATAGTTAGAAAATTATGGCTCGATGATATGGTCAGGATTTAAAATTCTTTTGCTAGAGCACTTTTATTCGAGTAATTAAGTTCAGATATTGGAAACTGAGCTATGGAAGACAGAAATGTTGTATGCTGATCACTTAGAAAACGCTAATCGTTTGAAGGAATTGTCATGTCTGGTAACATGGCTAATTACTCCTGAAACTAAGCGAAGAAAGCGCAATATTGGGGACTAACTCCATCGATAAGGAGCATAGTCAATCCTGTAAAATATACAACCTTTGGAAGGGCTGTGTCACAAGCCAGCATTGATATATTTGACTCTATGGGAAGCGAACTGGAAGGACGTTAGGCGATACGTCGAGTAATAAAGAAGAGAAGTGATAAAGGTATAGTGCAAGATAGACTTTTGAATAAGTAGGCACGTCCTACAACCCAGAATTATACAAAGACTAGTTCTGGTGTGAAAACATGAACCGCATGAAGGGTCCTTCCCTGAATGTGAAAAATATGGTCATCGGCAGGAAAAAGAATGTCGAGTGATAGTAGGCCACGGGGTGTGGTAAAGATGGACGTAGTGCCTTAATTGTAGAACCAATTGAAGCCATGTGAACCAGCAGCCCCCAACCCATTCGAGTACAACCACTCCGAACCCAACAACTTCAATAACAATCCATCCAAAGAAATCAAATTATGCCAAACAGTTGTACTTGTTAGGAATGTGGCAGTACAGAACGTTTCAAGAGAAATTGCCCAAAGTGAACCAAGGTATCGTTGGAAGACGAACCTCATGACAAGCATCAACCTCTGATCAAGCAAGGAGCCGTGCCTTTGTGAATAATTCGAATAAAGCACGTCATGAACCAAAGGTGGTATTAAGTACGTTGTAGTTTTAAATCAATGGGCTTCAGCGATATTTTTACGGTCGTCGATAGAAGTTAGTTCCTGTTAACCTCCTATCATTTGGAAAGATACCGATTAGTGAAACTATAGAACCCTATACTGTAGAATCGCTAACGGTGAATCCCTAATGGTTAACTAAATTGTTCGGAATTGTCCTATTATTCTGAACGATTAACCTTTCCTTATTGACCTACGACCAGTAAAGCAAAGAAGTTTTGACGTAATAGTTAGCATGGATTGGCTAACTCAACATGAAGCTGAAATCAAATATGAAAAGAAGATGATTAGAAGCTCTCTTTCGGACGATCAAGCGATTAGATACAGAGAAAAGTGTACGGTATCATATTACCACTCAAATCTCATCGTGAGATGTTATAATAGTCACGACAAGAAGACGTGGTGTAATTAACAAACGTGATTGCCAAAGTATTTAAAAGAAAACATATAGAAGATATCCCGGTGGTACGCAAATTTCCACAAGTTTTCCCAGAAGAACTCCCTGGATTACCGCCAGCCTGACAGGTCGAATTCAGAATCGATTTAATGTCTCAAGCTGGCCCTATTGCTAAAGCACCCTACCGACTTGCACCGTCCGAGATGCAAGAATTATCCAATCAGTTACAAGAATTGTTGGATAAGATTTTATACGACCTAGTTAGTCACCATGGGGTGCACCAGTTTTAATTGGGAAATGAAGGACGGAAGTGTTAGGATATGTGTGATTAGGGAGAATTGAATAAAGTGACGATCAAGAATAGGTATTCACTTCTTCGAAGTAGATGATCTGTTTAACCAACTGCAAAGGGCGATTTATCTTTAGAAAATTGATTCTTATAGATATAGTTATCACCGAATGAAAAATCCAAGTGGAGGACGTTGCAACAACAGCGTTCGGACTCGTTACGGCCATTATGAATTCTTAGTTATGCCTTTCGGGCTAACAAATGCGCCGGCAACATTCATGGAACTCATGAACCGAGTCTGTAAACTTTATTTTGACAAATTTGTCATAAAAGTTCATTGATGATATCTTGATATATTCGCAACGTGAAGAAGAGCACGAACGACGGATAAGGAAAATTGTGGAAGTGTTAAAGCAAGAGGAGTTGTACGCGAAATTTTTGAAATGTGATTTTGAATAAAGAATGCATAATCCCTTGGTCATGTTGTAAAGCAACAAGGATTTCACATAGAACCAAATAAGATAGAAACCATTAAAATTGTGCCAAGCGCCGATTTTAAGTCTCCCCGATGGAGACGATGGTTTTGTCGCGTATTGTGACGCATCGCGTAGAGAGTTAGGATGCGTGTTGATGCAGAATAATAAGCTTATAGCCTATGCTTCCCGCCAGTTAAAAGTACACGAGTAAGATTACACTACTCACGACTTAGAACTGGGAGCGGTTATCTTCGCACTTAAAATGTGGAGACATTATCTCTACGATACGAAGTGCACCATCTTCACCGATCATAAAAGTTTGCAGCACATATTTGATTAGAAGGAACTGAATAGGAGGCAACGAAGATGGGTCGAGTTGTTAAGCGATTATGACTGTGATATCCGTTATCACCCTGGCAAGGCTAACGTCGTAGCCGATGCCTTGAGTAAGAAAGATCGGGTTAAGCCATTGCGAGTGCGAGTGCTGGGGATGATAGTCCAGTCGAACCTTCGAATCTGATTCGAGTCGCTCAACGTGAGGCGTTGAAAGATGAACTATTGGAAAAGAAGGAACCTTACGGCAATGAGGAGAATTTCGAACACCGCGTGGACTAAATTCTCTACTTCAAAAATCGGGTTTGGATCCCGACCCTCCATGACCTTTGTGAATTAATCATTGACGAAGTGCATAGATCGAAATAATCC